>NC_141550.1:83707500-84007500 GCF_021556685.1 Rattus norvegicus
TTATTCAAAGTACAGTACATTTCACCATTTCTTCCCACAGGTAAAATAGATTCCTTAGATCAGCAACAAATTCTTAAAAAAAGCAAGCTGAAAAGCCCTGAGAGGGTGTGGGGGGACACAATAAAAGAAAAATCAAATGCCCATAAGGAATCTTAATTTTTCCAGCATCTAAAAATGGGAAATTGGCCATCCAAACTGAAAACCAGAGGCGGTCACTTAGGGATTAACAAAGAACCCTATTGTGATTGGAAAATAGCACAGAAATTAGATATTTCCTCTTTCATGCCCACTGAGGTAGAAGATGAAAATTAAAGTTTGGAGGCATTTTGTGTTTAATCACATGCGTGGCACCCGAATTCTGATATTTAAGAAAACCTTTATTGCTCTATTTTAAATTTGGGTCAGGGTTTCAATGTAGCTGGAACTAGTCTAAAACTTAAACTCCATCCTCCTACCTCCAAGTTCTGGGTCATGACTAGGTAAGAAATCCTTGATAATGAAATATGTTATTATAGACCTTTTATGCATGTATGTATTATGTATGTATTACATATGTATTATTATGTGTAGAGTTATTATGCATGTATTATGTATATGTGTATTGTATATGTATATGTATTATGTATGTATGTATGTATTATGTATGGCCTGTATGGTTGATAAGGACATTCATTTTTGATTTGTCATGCTTCTGAGAGTATTTTCTATGCTCTCTCTGTCACTGACTTTCTGAAGATTGACGGCTCTATGCTCGATACTTTGATCACTGCAATGTCCCAAAACACTTATGTTACGAACTAGAATTCTTATTCCCTTGGAGTCTACATGATGTGCAAAGTGGTAATTTTACACTTAAGTTATGCGATAACCCATATGTTTACTCGGTTTAATTAATTTTCCCCTGAAAAATGTTCCTTTAATTATGTTTTTGCATATTTGAACGATTCTCATTTTCTACCTGTGTTCAAAGGCACCTGACGTTAATGGCTTGCTTCTTGGGTTATGGAAAGAATACCATACCAGACATTTTCTCTGTCTTGATAATAGAGCTTACAAGTTTGACCTAGCTAGAATTCTGTGCCCTGTTTTCTCACCTCATTAACTTGATTAAGATGTTTCAATGACATTTAACACCTTACGACTATCTAATTAAAATATAAATTTAATTAAAGTTACTTCATAACCAAAATGATAGAATAAAGACAATTCAGAGTTGTCTCTCCGCTTTCTCTGAGGGACTTACACTTGGCTCTTCTCTCAGCCAGTGCCCTACAATGTTCCCCGACCTCCTCCACAGCACCCAGGCTTGTTTGCTTTTCACAGTGTTTAATTGAGTATCCTTGCTTTCCCTCCATCAAGCTCGCACGGGCATACACCTGGTATGAATGTTGTACTAAGAATATTTGACTCCACATCGTGCTTTGCGTTTGGATTGCTGCAGAGTGATGAACAGAGCTGGAATATTCTTTCCTACCTCATCCAAACAAAGCCTCATTACCTTTTCTCTTCCAGCTGTGAAAGCCCAGCCAGGAGGAAGGGAGATGATTTCTTCTCCAGGTCCCAGAGCAAGTTATTAGCAGGGATGGACTGAGGCATCTCTGTTGTCTCCATCGGTGCTATCAGCCATTATCCTTTGTGTCCACTGATCTGGAGGAAGATACCGTCTCTTCTTCCTGGGAACCACGCACTGCAGGTTGCCCAGGTGCTGAGGTGTCATACTGACCTAGAATTACTAATATCCTAATTATTTTAAATTTATTCCTAAAAATAGCTTACATAAGTACAATAATGTTGGTATATTATTGCAGCCAATACTATCAATAAAAAATGCCTAAAAATTAAAAGAATTTTATTTAGAGGCCTTTTGTCAGGTATGTTCATACAAATAGGAGTAATTTGTTGGTGGTGAAGAGATCAGGAGATCAGAACAGGCCAGAACCTCCAAAATTTGTTTAGAGAGTTAATTAAAGTCAAGGACATCTGGAGAATTAATTTTTAATACCAAGGATTGTGAAATTTAATATTAGTATATGTGCTGCCGAAGCGAGCACGATTGTGAAATTTAAAATTATAGGGGGATGGTGAGTTGACATTTTAAGAAATTTACTTTGTAGAGTCAGCAGGGAGCTTTGAGAAGAGTTGAAGGGATGGATGTCACCCCAAATAGGTAAAATCCACCCACCGGAAACAGAAGAATTCTCTGTGATTCTTCTCTATTTATTTTAAACAAATTACAATTCAGAATATATAGCATTTCAATAATAAAATCAGGATAACCTAACTTATTTTGAGACAAACATTTCAAAATTTCCATTCCACCATGTGTGTGTGTGTGTGTGTGTGTGTGTGTGTGTGTGTGTGTGATGTGTGTTGGATAAATTTAATACTCTAACCCCTCTAATCCAGTAATTGAGGGCCTTTTGAGTGGTAGGAAAGTATTTGTCCATTGAGATGCCCCTCTCTTCTTTCCCTTTGGATAAGTCATTTCACTTAAGAAAATTGGTTAAATTTTGGAAGTCAAATGGCTCTGGAAATGGGATGAATGTTGATTGTTTTGTACACATTAGACCTTACTGTTACTAAAACGGACAATACTTGCTTGCAGAATGAGTAGATAAATAAGAAGGTGCTGTCTGTTAAACACAAATTGAAAGTTCCTTTGTAACATATGCATTATTTCTGGGTATGATGGCCCACAACTCTAAACTCAGCCCTCCGGAGGTAGAGGCAGGGATCATGAATTTAAGGCCAGCCCGGGCTACGCTGTGAGACTTTCTCTTTCAAAATGCATGGATTATTAGGGTTCCTTATAAATTTTGCATTATTTAGATTTTTTAGTCTAATCATGAGTTTTTCAATGACAAAGCCTGTGGGAATCTCCATCTTGGAAGACGCAAAGAGTTTAACATTCTTTTCTGAGATCATGCAAGCCTGACTTATATGTTACTTTTCCTAGTGAAGAGAGACAAGTTCTATTTGCAAACTGGTGACACCTACACAGGAATGGTGTTGTGAGAAAGAGGAAGCCCAGAAAGCATGAAATAAAACCTTATTCATGAAAATCTGCAGCTAGAAGAGGTGGGTGGGTTGACTCTTTGTGTACATATACCCACACACACCACAGGAATGAGCCATAGAAAGTGAAAGGAATGGTTTCTTTACAGGGAGAGAAGGGTGAGTGTTAAGTACCTATGAGCAGCTCTCACAGGGAATCAGGTCAATACATCTTGTCCTAAATTCACTCAGGTCACATATGGATCAGTTAAGGGGTCTGTTAATGAAGTGTGTGTGTTGTATGTTGGAATCAGAAAGTGGAAGGTTGAAACATATCAGAACACTTGGCCACTTCCCCCCAAGCCGTCCTCCAACCCATCCTGCTACTATGATTCTTATGGGACATCCTTTTGTTTGATGGATGACTTCAAGTTTTGGCTTCTTGAATGAGTAGACACTTCCTGGGTATCTTCACCTTGATTTTCTATGAGTACCTACCTCTCTCAAGCTCCTAAACTCACCTGTTCTTCTTCCCCAAGCTACTCCTTCCTGACAGTCTCCCTAGGTCACAAAATGCCACAGTTGTTGGCAGTCCTGTACATTTCCCAAGGTCCTGTTTAATGATGGTTCTTTCTCACTCTTCTTCCCACCACTTCATGCCCCTCCAAAATGTCCCTCCTCTTCCCTTAAAACACCCAAACAGAGCCTTTGACTTCACGGATGTCCTGTCTGAGCTATTGCATAGCTAATAAAACATGTTTCTTTAGACTCCCTCCAAAGCCGTGTCCTGTGCCTGACCTGGAATCAATACATCGACATCTCTCAACTGATGATCAACTGGGAACACATCTGGTGATCTACAACCAACTTTCACGCTCTTGTAACGATTAAGACTGACACCTGAGTTCAACATTCTGCATTTGTCACTATCTTTGTCCCTCCAGATGCTAACACATTGTCAGTATCTTCCATTAAGAATGTCCTCTTAGAGCTATGTACAGCAGTACTCAGTATTAGTACTTGTCTTATACTGATCCTTAGGACTGCCAAACTTATAACCTGAATAATAGGCTCACTTACCATTTCCTGTGGATGATTTCTGAGTCTTTCTTAAAATAGATCCCTCTGTGTTGAATGTTCTTTTTATATCCCCAAGTCTACCTTAAAAAACAATCTACCTCAAGATAGTATACATAAGTAACACCCAAAATAATGTACTAGAGAACTCCTAACAGCTGATAAACAACTTCAGCAAAGTGACTGACATAAAATTAGCTCAAACAAATCAGCAGTCTTCCTTTATACCAATGATCAATGGGATGACAAAGAAAAGAGGAAAACAACTCCTTTCATAATAGTCATGAAAAAATAAAAAATATCTTGGTGTGACTCTAACCAAGCAAGTGAAAGATCGGTATGACAAGAACTTCAAGTCTCTGAAGAAAGAAACTGAAGAAGATCTCAGAGGATAGAGAGATCTCCCATGATCATGGATTAGTAGGATTAACATGGTAAAAAGGGCCATCCTACAAAAAGTAATCTACACATTCAAAGCAAACCCTATCAAAATTCCAACACAATTCTTCACAGACATGGAAAGAAAAATTCTCAATTTCATGTGAAAAACAAAAAAACCCAGGATAGGGAGAATAATTCTTAACAATAAAAGAACTTCTGGGGGAATTACAATCCCTGACCTCAAGCTGTATTACAGAGCAGTAGTGATAAAAACTGCATGGTATTGGTACAGAGACAGACTGGTTGATCAGTGGAATAGAATTGAAGATCCAGAAATAAGCCACACACTTATGGTTACTAGATCTTTGACAAAGAAGCCAAAAATATATGATGGAGAAAAGAAAGTGTCTTTAATAAATGGTGCTGGTCTAATTTATGGTCTGTATGTAGAAAAATGAAAATAGATCCATATTTGGCACCTTGCACAAATCTCAATGCCAAGTGGTTCGAGGACCTCAAAATAAAACCAGATACACTGATATAAAAGAAGAAAAAGTGGGAAAGAGCCTCAAATGCATTGACATGGTGGGAAATTTCCTAAACAAAACTCCTGTGGCTCAGACTCTAAGATCAAGAACTGATCAATGAGATCACATGAAACTGAAAAGCTTCTGTAGGCAAAGACATAATAAATAGGAAAAAATCAGCCAGCTACAGACTGGGAAACAAGTCTTCACTAACACCACATTTGATTGAGCACTAATATCAAAAATATATAAAGAACTCAAGAGGCCAAACCTCCAACAAAACCGAACAACCCAGTCAGAAGATGCGGTATAGAGCTAAACAGAAAACTCCCCACAGAGGAGTCTCGAATGGTTAAAAAGCACTTAAAGAAATGTTCAAAGTCCTTAGTCATCAGAGAAACGCATATCAGAACAACCCTGAGATTCCACTTCACACCAATCAGAATGGCTAATATCAAAATCTTAGGTGACAGCACATGTTGGTGAGAATGTGGAGAAAGGACAGTCCTCCATTGCTGGTGGGATTTCAAACTGGTACAACCACTCTGGAAATCAATCTGGAGGTTTCTCAGAAAACTGAAATTAGATCTGCCTGAAGACCCATTTATAACTCTCTTGAGCATATACCCCAAAGATGCCCCACCATACCACAAGGAAACATGTTTGCTATGTTCATAGAAATCTTATTTGCAATAGCCAGAAGCTGAAAACAACCCAGATGTCCCACAAACAAAGAATGGATAAAAAAAATGTAGTTCATTTACACAATGAAATATCATTCAGCTATTAAGAATGAGGACATCATGAGTTTTGCAGGCAAATGGATGGAACTAGAAAATATCTTGAGTGATTCAGACCAGACACAAAAGGACTTGTGTGGTATGGATTCATTGATAAGTGAATATTAGCTAAAAAAACCAAAAAATAACCAACCAAACAAAAAAACAACAGAATATCTAGGATACAACCCACAGAACTCAAGAAGTTTAGCAAGCAGAAGAGCTCACATAAGGATGATTCAATCCCACTTGGAAGGGAAAAGAAAATAATCACAGAAGGTAGAGGGAGGCGGGATCAGGGTGAGAGAGGGGAGGGGAGGGGAGGGAGCATGATCAGGTATGGGAGAAAGGAGGAGAGAAGTCCTAAGGGTCAGCAGAATGAATGGAAATATGCAACCTCAGGGGTGGGAAGTGGGGGGGGGGACACCTAGAAAGTACCAGAGATTTGGGAGGTGGGAAACTCTCAGAACTCAAAGAGAGGGACCTTAGATGAAATGCCCTATAGTGGGGAAAGGAAACTTGTAGAGTCCACCTCCAGTAGAAAATCCAGGCACCACATGGAGGAATGGGGTTGCCATCCCACAGTCAAAAACTCTGACCCAGAATTGTTCCTGTCTAAAAGAACTACAGGGACAAAAGTGGAGAGGAGGCTGAGGGAAAGGCGGTCCAATGACAGGCCCAACTTGGCATCCATCTCAAGGGGAGACTGCAAGGCCTGACACTATTACTGATGCTGTGGTGTGCTTATAGACAGGAGCCTTCCTTGACTGTCATCTGAGAGGCCCATCAAGGAGCTGACTGAGACAGATGCAGATATTTACACCCAACCATTGGACTAAAGTTGGGAACCCTTGTGTTGAATTAGGGAAAGGTTGGAAGAAGCTGAGGAGGAGGGTAACCCACAGGAAGAACTGCAGTCTCAATTAACCCAAATCCCTGATATCTCTCAGACACTGAGCCACCAACCAGGCAGCATACACTAGCTGGTCTGAGGACCCCAACATATATACAATGGAGGACTGCCTAGCCTGACTTCAGTGGGAGAAAATGTGCCTAACCTTCAAGATACTTGAGGCTTACAGGGACTGAGGAGGACTGGGGAGGAACATCCTTTCAGAGACGGGGGAAGGGGGAATGGAATGGGGAACTGTGGGAGGGGAGACTGGGAAGAGAGCAATGGCTGGACTATAAAAAAAAAATAAAAGTAACGATAAAAAAACTACCTCAAACACCACCTTTCCCCTTAAAACCTTACTTAAAAGATTTGTCATTTTCTGAATCCGAAGTAGCATGGTTTTCTTAAGTGCTAGCTCGTATTTACTGATGGAGTAATACATCATGGCATCTTTGAAGTCCACATGAGATGATTGTCTACAGTTTCTTAACTCTTCTACCAGTCTCTTTTGCAGCCATGCTCTGCAATTTTTATGATGTTACTTGATTTCATATGTTTATAACTCTCGATGTGAGATTGTTTTCAATAGCAAAATCTCAGACAAAAATCACAGCTTTGGGAAGAGCCTTCTAAAATCATAACACTTTGAGGCTTAGGAATATTTTTAAAAAGAGGACTTAAATGCCTAGGAAGCATTTTTGTGGGAAATTAAGCACTGTGCCAGTGTGGTACCATATATTGCTATTTCACGGATAATTTTTAAAATTGGATGACTGTGTTTTCCTTTCAACCCTTCTTTTCCCTGCTGTATTTGATACCTCACATAGTTTTAAAGATTGATCTCTCATGGTTAGACAAATTATGCCTGGGGAAATTAGTCCAGGTGCAGCCAATTAATTGTGGAGTCAGAACCTCCCTGGTGAGGTAGAATGAGCTTCCCCTCTGTCTTCTGTACTACAGGCGTCCGTGACAGATCTTTTCTTTTAAAGAAAGAAAAGTGACCCTGTGTGGTTTTGTACTTGACCTTGGATATATTTTTTTCAATCTAAAATTATTCTCTTTTCTTAAGATAAGTAGGAGGACGGTGATACTCACCCTGGCTTCTAGTTACCTCCTTGTCATGTGACTTTCCATTGGAGTCAATTAAAAAATATCTACTCACCCCCTGTAGCATTGATAATGGGCCAAAGAAACAACACTAAGCAAGCCTATCTTAGTGAAACTGAGTTTACAAGAATTAGGTATAGTAATATGGGAAAGGGATTACTTGTGCATAGATGACTCAAAGACAGATACATCACTGAAAACCATGTTAGGATGGGTAACAGAAGTTGCATCCATGGACTCCTATGCATAGTTTGCAGGCAGTTCAGCCTATTGGAGTCTCTTCCTAAGAAACTGTTATTATTCACATAATCTTGGGGAAGGATCTTGAGTCTTGTAAGTTTCAGGAAATTCCTGGGACATGAGTTGTTAGCTTCTCTCCTGGCTGGGATATTTGAATACAGAGAAAACTATGATTAATCTCCTCAGTGAGATTCTTATGCATGGTAGGTCCCCTCATCTCAACTTGATGTGCTTATACCATCCCCCACCTATCTGTACCTGTGTTTCTTCAGAACTAGGAACTTTTGATGAACCAATCCGTCCCAATCTTTTAACGAAACAAATATTTTCAGGCAAAGATCTGAGAACGACTGGCTCCCTCCTTTTATCTAATTATTCTTATTGTTGTCCTTGCCCACTCTCTTTTCCCTACAACCGTGCTGTCAACGTTTTTAATGAATCCAGTGAATACTCTTCGGCTTGTGCTTATTCTTCGAAGTTATTGATTTTCATTTTGTATGTCTTTCTTATGGCTTTACATAAGTGGCATTACTATCATTGCTGTAGACTGCATTCTTTTTTATGCTAGTCATTTGGGACTCTGTCTTCAAAGCTTGTTGGCATTGTTCTGTATTTACATAGTGCCTTGCACTAGTGAGTCAACAAGCTACTGCAGTAGAATTTAGAGCATTATTCTCCTCCTCTGACCCACTGCTAGATACCTGTATTTCTTCCAGCTATCAGGAGAAAAAATGACCACTCAGAAGCATGTTTCTGAATAATACTACACATGAGCATGTTCAGGAAGCTGTAAGGAGTAGTACTCCTGAACCTTCAACTACACATACGATCAAGTTGCTTGTTTCCTTCCAGAATGTTCTGTATCGTGATTTTTTTCCAATTTGTATTCCTACCAGCCATGCATAATCACAGGAGTCCACATCCCTATTGTTTTCCAAGGCTATTGTGTGC
The DNA here is from genome assembly GCF_021556685.1 of Rattus norvegicus. Lineage (NCBI taxonomy): Eukaryota > Metazoa > Chordata > Mammalia > Rodentia > Muridae > Rattus > Rattus norvegicus. The sequence goes on from NC_141550.1 coordinate 83,716,452, forward strand.
GCAATCATTCATTGTAATGTAACTTAAATGCCAATGAATAATGAATTTAAGTAGCTTTTTTAGTGTGTATCAACCTTTAGGGCTTTCTGTTCTGTAAATTGCCTATTCATTGTCTCAGCCTGACTTCCTGTTGAAGTTTCCCCCTCCTAGTTAAATTTCAGAAATCCTTAGTGCATTCTGTGTTCTGATTGTTGGTCCTTTGTCAGTTTGGGGCATTGTCAAACAATTTCTTAATACCTGTCACTTCTGCTTTCGTTCATGGCGTTTTTCATGCAAAGAAAACCGTGTGTTATCCAATTTGCATGTTCTTTCAGAAAAGAACAGTACTCAGTGCAGCTGAAAAATAACCAGTTCTGGCAGGAAATTTTATCCAGTGGCCAATAAGCACAAAAGGGAAGCTTTAGAAACACCATTTCCCCAAGCAGGCCTGGTGTCTGGTATCCGAACCTTGTATGGGAGGGGAAGAGAAGCCCAAGGATCAGCAACAGCTTCCGTCCTTCCCTATTTAGACATTACTAGCTGCGTCTTGGTGCTATAAGTGTCTCCATATAGCCCAGGCAGGCTTTCAGCTTGTACCTCTGTTGCTACAGCCCAAGCAGCTGGGTGTTGTTTTTTGTTTTGTCTTGTTTATGCGTACACACACACACACACACACACACACACACACACTGTGCTTGGCACTTTGTGAGTGCCTGTTGTGGTTAGTGATTCATCCATAAAACTCCTGGAAAGGATAAGTCTCATGATTTAGCAGCATCCTCGGCTGCAATCTGCCTCCTCTGTAGATTTACAAGGCTGGGAACAAAGAGAAGCAGAGAATGTGGCTGGTCCCTTCCCATCTACCTTCATAAATACCTCACTCCTGCAAGGATCTTTCTCTGGACTGACATTGCCTCAAAGATCCTAGCACTCCACAGGGCTGGATTAGAAAGAACTGATATCTGCAGTAGAGTCTGGCAACCATTGACCCAGGACCGAGACAGGAGGAAGCATTAGCAGTTTGGATGCTGTTCTCTAACCCATGTGTCTACAGTGTTCTCCTCAGGCAGTTCTTTCACAAACCTGCCTCCTATCTCATTCCATGTCCTCCACACTCCCAGGAGGTTCACATTCTTTGTCCTTGCTTCTCAGATCTACACTTTCTTTGCATTTCTTTAAGGGTGACTGGGGGAGAGAAGCAGCAAGTCCGTCCCATTCCACTCTCCTAAAATGAAGCCAAAATCAGGGGAGTTTTAAAGCAGATCTGTGAGGGTGTTGCAGTTCAACACTCCCCTTTTATCCTCACTTGGCGGTTCCTGTTTTCAGCTACCAGTTGTAAACAAGAAGAAATGTTATAGAGGGAAAACCTACATGGACCCTTTAGCATTACTAGCTCTTGGTTGGCTTCTAAAGATGACTGATTTTGGAAGGCAAGCAGATAAACATTAGTAATTCCCTAAATGCTTTGCTATAGATAATATTACTGATGTGTGGATCATGGTATTGTTGGCTGCCTATCTTTCTGAGTCTACCTTGCCTGAGCTCAATACCACATGACTGAAGAGTCTGAGATAGATTGGTGTCTTTGCCTTTGTATAGATTACTTTTCCTCTTGCTGTGAAAAAAAAATTATACCAGGAAAAAGAAACTTAAGAAAGGAAATGTTCATGAAGGAAATGTTCATGTCTCATACTTTGAAAGTACAGTTTATCAAGACCCAGAATTCATGGTAGTGAGAGCTTAAGGAAGATATTTACACACCTGCAATCAAGAAGTGAGGAATGATACTGTCGCTCAGCTTGCTGTATACTTTTTATTCATCCTGGGACCCCAGCCTATAGAACGACTCTGCCTACACTTAGGGTACATTTTCTCTGTTCAGTTAAATGTTTCTGGAAACACTCTCATAGACCACACACACACACACACACACACACACACACACACACACACACACACACACACACACACGTTACCATGGTGATTCTGAATCCCATCAAGTTGACAATGAATGTTAATAAGCATCATAGCTTTTATAATATGTTCTTTTTAGGCTGCCTTAACCTTTGGTTCAGATGCTACTCAGTTCTGTATGTAGAAATACATATTGATAGTATGAAAAAGAAGTTTCATCTGTGAGTTTAACGCATGATTAGCTTGACCTAGACTTCTATAGTCTCTCTTCTACCCTATCAAGATTTTAAGATGCCTGCCTGATACCATGATTTTAATATCTCCCATTCTCATCAGTAAAGACAGGAATATTCTTCCCATTTATCAGCCTAAGCGTCCCTCATTTTTCCTGCTCCATATCAATCCCTTAGGGCTGATAAGTTGGTTTATAAGCAGAACTCCCTCCTTTCCATTCTGCATCCACTGACTAAAACCTTTCTTTTTCCTCAATACTCTTCATCTGTAGGATGAGGATCCAGACCTCAGTGATCAGAGTAGAAGATACCTTGAGAAAGAGAAACACTACAGCCATAAAACTATTTTGACACTGTTATAAGAATTTTCCTATCTTATTGTAATTGTTATTGTTAATCTCTCACTATACTTAATTTAGATATTAAACTTTATCACCAGAGATCCTAAAATATATCCCCTGAAGTTATTAGAAAGGGCAATCCTTATTTATTTTTAATTATCTTTAATCTTTATTTACAGTCCAGTCATCATCCCCCTCCTGGTCTACCCTCCCACAGTTCCTCATCCCATTCCTCCTCTCCCTATCTCCAAGAGTATGTCCCCATCCCACCCCTCATCTTCTCTCACTGAGGCCAGAGCAGGCAGTCCTCTGTTGTATGTGTCAGGGCCTCGGAACAGCTAGTGTATGCTGCTTGGTTGGTGGCTCAGTGCCTGGGAGATCTCGGAGGTCTGGGTTAGTTGAGACTGCTGGTCTTCCTATGGGGTCATCCTCCTCCTCCTCAGCTTCTTTCAGCCTTTCCCCAATCCAACCACAAGGGTCCCCAGCTGCTGTCCATTGGTTGGGTGTACGCATCTGCATCTGTCTCAGTCAGCTGCTTGTTGGGACTCTCAGAGGACAGCCATGCTAGCTCCTGACTGCAAGCACACCATAGAGCATCAGTAATAGTGTCAGGTCTTGGAGCTTCCCCTTGAGATGGATCCCAAGTTGGGCCAATCAATGAACCACCTTTCTCTCAGTCTCTTCTCCATTTTTGTCCCTGTAGATGTTTTAAACAGGAACAATTCTAGGTCTGAGGTTTTGACTGTGAAATGGCAACTCCATCCCTCCAAGTGATGCCCTGTCTTTCTACTAGAGATGGACTCTATGAGTTCCCTTTCTCTCCACTGTAGGGCATTTCATCTGAGGTCCCTTTCTTTGAGTCCTGAGAGTTTCTCACCTCCCAAGTCTCTGGTACTTTCTAGGTGTCCTCCCCACTTCCCACCCCAAAGGTTGCATATTTCCACTCATTCTGCTGGCCCTCAGGCATCCTCTTCTCCCACCCCTGTACCTAATCTTGTTTTCCTTTCCCCTCCCCTCCCCTCTCCCACCTAGGTCCCTCCCTCTGCCTTCTGTGATTATTTTCTTCTCCCTCCCAAGTGGGATTGAAGCAACCTTACTTGGAAATCTTCTGCTTGCTAATCTTCTTGACTTCTGTGGATGGTATCCTGGGTGTTCTGTACATTTTTTGCCTAATATCCACTTATCAGTGAGTACATACCATGCATGTCCTTTTGGGTCTGAGTTACCTCACTCAGGATAATATTTTCTAGTTCCATCCATTTGCCTGCCAAACTCATGATGTCCTTGTTCTTAATAGCTGAGTAATATTCCATTGTGTAAATGAACCACATCTTCTGTATTCATTCTTCTGTTGTGGGATATCTGGGTTGTTTCCAGCTTCTGGCTATCACAAATAAAGCTTTTATGAACATAGTGGAACATGTGCCATTGTGGCATGGTGGGGTATCTTTTGGGTATATGCCCAAGAGTGGTATAGCTGGGTCTTTAGGTAGGGTCTCTTTCTAATTTTCTGAGGAATCTCCAGATAGATTTTCAAAGTGGTTGTACCAATTTGAAATTCTACCAGTAATGGAGGAGTGTTCCTCTTTCTCCATATTCTCACCAACATGTGCTATCACCTGAGTTTTTGATCTTAGCCATTCTGATTTGTGTGAGGTGGAATCTCGTGGTCATTTTGATTTGCATGTTTCCAGGTGACTAAGGACTTTGAACATTTCTTTAAGTGCTTATCGGCCATTTGAGATTCCTCTGTTGTCAAGTCTCTGTTTAGTTCTATACCCCATTTTTTGCCTGGGTTGTTTGTTGTTGTTTTTTTTTGTTGTTGTTTTTTTGGTTTTGGTTTTTTGGTTTTTCGAGGTTAGCTTCCTGAGTTCTTTATATATTTTGGATGGTAGCCCTCTACCAGATGTGGGGTTAGTGAAGAATTTTTCCCCAATCAGTAGGTTGCCAATTTAGTCTTTAAAAAGAAATGAAAAAATGCAATCACTATAGTACGAGTGGGAAAAATATCATCCAGATGAAGCATTGCTAGACCACTTATTTCAACCTTTGTAGATGAACGCAAATTACTCAAAACCATGTAAGACCATATCTGAAAAAAAGTAACATTTGAAAATTCCCTGGATGGCCACCTAATGGGGATTTTCCTTAATTCCTAGGGTGAGCAGTGGGGGGTGGGGTGAGGAGTCTGAGAAAACTTTCCTCCTCATCACCCATCGGAAACTCATTACATATTAGACACAGCCAGAATCAGACTGTCCTGGACATGTTGTGGGTGTTTTTAGAAATCTATGTGGGCTGTTCATTATCTACATAGAAACTGATTCAAGGGCTTTGGAAGAGAGTCATCATTCAGGTCACTTTGTAGCATACAAAAAATGCAAAGTGAAGTAGTCAAAGGATTCTGGCTGCCTGCATTGTTCAATGCTACTGAGTCAACTTGACTTTGATTGAGCCCAAGGACCATTTAGAAATCAAGCCTCTGGCCACTGTCACAGCCCAAAGCCCCAAAGAACCTGTCTGGGACAAGGATGAAACTGATGGATGTCAAGATGGGAGAAACAGTCCTAACATCCTGCATAAGAAGTTTGATGAGTCTAAGTGTGAATTTTTTCCTACCTTTTCCAAAGAAAAAGTAGAGCTGTCAGTTTAAAAAAATAAAAACCACAGAAAAGCCCGTCTAAAAAAAACTCAAATTATAGAAAATGTCAACAGGGGATAATACTATTAACTGTGAGACCAGATTGATCTAGACATAATATGTTCACACACTACCTTTATTATCTGCTTCCCAGACTTTATTCTCTCCATCATATCATCTCCCTCTCGAGACAGCTTTGCCTATTAGTATTAATTAAATGTGAATGTTAACATGTAGGAAGATTTATACCTTCCTTGGCCTGACAGCTGTGCAGTAGCTGAAATGCATCAAAGAGGATGGATGGCCCTGTCTGACACACATGAGTTATGACCCACTTCTCCAAATTGGCCAGAGCATTTTTAAAAGTATTTTGGGGAACTTGCCAAACAAGCCTTTCCAACCCCATCCCCTTGCTCCTCTCTAAGTACCAACACCATCACAAATGGTCCAACTCTACGTGAGGCTACGGGTAAAATCAGGGCTCAAGTTTAAAAGCAGGTGTGGGGGGGGGGCAATCCAGGAATCTGTGGCATGATGATCACAGGTTCAGGGTCAGTCTGGATGACAGAGTAAGTTCAAGGTCAAGTTGGACTTTACACTGAAATTCTGTTTCAAAAAAAAAACAAAAACAAAAACAAAAAAAACCCAAAAAACAAAAGTCTCAGTATTATAAAAAAGTTTAAAAACTAAAGACAGTGATCTAGTGGTAAATATTTGACCTCAAATTTATTCTTTTTGGAGTACAATTAATTTGACTGTGTAAAACAATACATTTTCATATACTTTGCTTCTATAGGTTTAGGATGGGGCAGAAGCTAAATTCTTGTCCTATTTTCAACTGTAAAAGCACCTGAAAAAGAGAATGGATGTCAAGATATTTCTGAAATGTCAGAACAGAAACTGGCAATCACATATAACCATGACATTACACATAGTTTTCAAACCTGACTCTTTAAAACTTTAAAAATTTAGCCCATATTATGATGTTTGAAAATTACATGGGGCTGGGGATTTAGCTCAGTGGTAGAGCGCTTGCCTAGGAAGCACAAGGCCCTGGGTTCGGTCCCCAGCTCCGAAAAAAAGACAAAAAAAAAAAAAAAAAAAGAAAATTACATAAAGGTTTCAAACTCTAGTTTTGCTGGGAATGTCACTCAATGGCAATATGCTTGCCTAACAAGCCCAAGGCTCCAGATTCAATCCCCACTACAACAAATAAATAAAATATGCTAGATTGACTATATATTCAACTTATTATTATAATCAAAGTGACATCATTAACACACCTCTTATTATCCTATTGTCTTTACAGCTTTATTAGCATAACTTTGCTATGCCAGTTTACTCTTACATTGGGAAATGATTTAATTGCTCATTATTAAAAAGTTCCTGATAGACCCATCAATACTTCACAAGGGCCACCAAGAGAAAGGTTGGCTTATGTTTCCTTAAACACTTCAGCCTCTGTCTTCCTGCTTTGTATATCCACCAATTCTAAATTGTTAAACATGATCCACCCTGTAACTACATCAAGATCTGAAAGCTTCTTCTTAAACCAAACTTCTGGCTTTCAATAGAAATTGACCTTTTCCCTCTGCAGAAGACCCCTGGGAGTCTGGTGGAGGAAATACTCTCCCTTCCTGAACTGAGAGGCAAACTTGATTCTATCTCACCTGCAGGCTGTGTTGCTGAAGTGTGGAGGTGTCACTGTACCATGCAAGAAAGGGACTTAATGACTTACAGAGAAATAATGATCTAAAGGACACACTGTTCATATCAGTAAAAATAGATATGGAAGAGGAACTGATAGAAAGATTGCGTTGTTGGAAACAGTAAGTATGAAAGTCTGGTGCCCTAGCACACCCTGTTCTCCATATTTAGCTGTCGTGGTTCCAAGTGGTTTCAACACTCACCACCGTCTGACATACTAATCACATACATACATACATACATACATACATACATACATACATACATAAATACACACATACATACATAAATACACACATATTTTCTTGTTTAATTTTTATCTGTTTTTAGTGAAATATAAGCTTCATAATGACAAGATCTTATTCTCTGCTGTATTCTCAGCATCATATACAATAGAATGGGAAGGGGGAAATAAAGAAGAAAGGGGGAAGGAAAGAAGTAAATGCTTTCTTTTTCTGTACATCATGATACCAGATCCCTACAATTAGATTGACAAGATACAGATTAACATGTAATGGATTTGGAACATTGTATGTACCCATAAATATCTCAATGGTGATAACATCGCATGGGTTTGTGTCTGGGTTTGTATAGCATCTTAAGAAAGAACAATAATTTTGTAAAGAATTGAAAAGACAAAAGAGGTTTTGTGCTTTGAGGGTCAATACAACACACCATAGAAAAGAAAAAGACGCAAGAAAAATTAATGGAGGACGAGGTGCTTTTGCAAGGCTGGTACCATTGCCCTGACCTAGTCTCCTGCTCTGATTGTCATAAATCACCCTTCTGAGTGTCACCACTGGCATCTGAAATGTCTTCCAATGCCCATGTGCTGAAGACTTGGTTTCCAGTCCATGACAGTGGGAAGAAGTGAAGTCATTGAGTATGTGAACTTGAAGGGAATATTATGGCTTTGGTCACTTCTTCCTCTTCCTCCTCATTTTCTTCTTTTCCTTCTGTCTCAGGTACCATGAGGTGAACACCTTTCTTTTGCTAGATAATGCCCATTACAATGTCTGCCAAACAACCGCAGACTGAAACTTTTGAAACTATGACTTGAAATAAATATTTTCAGAAAGCTGATTGCCTCAAGTACTTTGTCACATGGAGACCTCTGTAATAGCACAATGCAAGATGTCACAGACCTTTTCTTGTTTTCTTGTGCTTTTCCTCAGTTCAACATAATCAAATGTGCAAGACTGGCATAGTTATAAACATGTCCAACCCGTGGCTTTCAGGTCTGTCTTAGTTAGGGTTTTACTACTGTGAAGAGACGCCATGACCAAGGCAATTCTCATACGGAGAACATTTAATTGGGACTGGCTTACAGATTCAGAGGTTCAGTCCATTATCATCCAGGCAGGAATATGGCAACATCCAGGCAGATATGGTGCAAGAGTAGCTGGGAGTTCTACATCTTCATCTGAAAGCTGCTAGCAGAATACTCAATTCCAGGCAGTTAGGATGAGGGTCTTGAAGCCCCCACACACAGTGACACACCTATTCCAACAAGGCTGTACCTTCTCATAGTGCCACTTCCAGGCCTAAGCATATACAAACCATCCCAATGTCCATACAACTGCACGTGACTGAAGATGGCTATGAAAAGGGGTGGGGGTTAAGAAAACAACAAACCTTCTTGAAAATCAGAATTTTGTGGTTTTTTTTTTTTGGTATCTTGGTTGCATAGTTCTTAAATGTGAACTTTATAAATGACTACCCTGCGTTACACTGTCTAAAGGTTGGACTACTTACTAGAGCATCACACTATATTCGGAATAGGAGAAGAGGTGGAGAAAGAGAGTACAGCCCATGAGGAATTCCCTAGGGGCAAAACAGTGGCATCTATTTCTCAGTTCGGGTTGTGAAGTCTAGTACTCTCCTCTTCTATTATTTTAAACCTCTGTAAGAGTTGGCTCTGGACACCTGGGTTATGTTAGTGGCACTCTGGGGACTTTAGACGAGCAATAAGAAGTGCCACTGTCCCATGGCCTCCAGGCTTAGATGCTGAAGTGGCTTTGAGTTGCAATCCACAAATGGAGGGTGGTGCTTGGGAGTTCTACGGGCAGCAGGTAAGCATGTTTCAGCCTCTTTTGACTCTGGCACAGACAAAACCAAGCCCTACCTGCCCAAAATGAGCAGAAGAAAGCCAGATTCTGCCAGCGTATTGACCCTGATTTTTGGAAGGTATGGTTTGAAGGTAAAATGTCTCCCAGAGGCAATTGTGCTTGAATACTGACTCCCTGCACGGTGGCTCTGTTTGGGGAAGGTATGGAAATTTAAGGAGATGGAACCTCCCTAAAGGAACTTAGATGCTGGGCGGTGGGACTAGATTATAGATTGTAGGCCTCTTTGCCTCTGGCCTATGCTTCTGGGCTCTGAGCCTCTACGTCTCTCAGCATCCGGGACTGCTTCGATGGGATCAAGTTGTACCTCATGAGCTGGTCTTGCTCTGAGATCACAAACCGATCCTCCTTGAAGCCGTTAGCCACAACAAAACTTTCCTCTCTAAAATTGTGCTCATTGGCTATTTTGGTCACAGTGAGGAAGAAGGTAACTAAAATAGGAAAGCAGGAATGCTGAGAGATAGAGGGACAGAAGGAGGGAGGGAGGGAGGGAGGGAGGGAGGGAGGGAGGGAGGGAGGGAGAGAGAGAGGGAAGGAGGGAGGTAGCTTTTAAGGACCAGGACTGCAGCAGACTCAGGACAAGGACAAAGTCAGTGAAGTACTCTCTTCAGTCAACCAAATTTCAGAGTGCTCCAAAGCACTTGGCAATCCAGGAAATAAGCTTTTCACACAGCATTTTAATAAATTAAAATTAATGCAGAGCAACCATGATGAACAAATATCCAATTTTAAAACAAAGGCAGAACCATTGCAAATGATTTGTTTTTCCTTTTGCCTCAAGCTCAAACATGGCTCCCCACAGCACTGTGACTGATTCCGACTTTATCTAAAATGTTTATTTTTTTCTTCACTGTGGATATTTTTGCATTAATGTTGATACTTGAAAATAGGTCTCGGGAGACAGCACAGTTTGACAACATGCTTCTCACGTGAATACAACCGTGAGTTCATTTGCCCTCATCCACATAAAAAGTAAATATGGCGTCATGAACCTAGAATCTAGGTACTAGGGAGGAGGAGACAGGATATTCCCTGGGGTTCATTGGCCAGTCAGTCAAATCAGTGAATTGTAGATTCAATGACAGACCCTGTCTCAAAAAATAAGGTCTTTTTTCATTTTTTATTGGTTATTTTAGTTATTTGTTCCAAATGCTATCCCCCTTCCCAGTTTCCGCTCCACAAGCCCCTATCACCTCCCCACTCCTGCTGCCTCTCTGAAGGTGTTCACCCACCCACCTACTCCTGCCTGAGCACCCTAACATTCCTCCACAGAACCAATGGAACCCCCTCCCAGTGATGTCTGATAAGGCCATCCTCTGCTACTTATCCAGCTGGAGCCATGGGTCCCCCCATGTGTAGTCTTTAGTGATTTAGTACCCAGGAGTTCTGGGGGGTCTGGTTGGTTGTTCTTCCTATGGGGCTGCAAACCCCTTCAGCTCCTATAGTCCTTGCCCTAGCTTCTCCAATGGCTGTGTACATCTGCATCTGTATTGGTCTGGATCTAGCAGAGCCTCTCAGAGGACAGCTATACCAGGCCCCTGCCAGTGAGCACGTCTTGGCATCAGCAATAGTGTCTGGATTTGGTATCTGAAGATGGGATGGATCCCTAGGTGGGGCTGTCTCTGGACAGCCTTTCCTTCAGTTTCAATTAGCCAAAAGGAAGCTCAGAATAGCCATGATACAACTCATAGACCATATGAAACCCAAGAAGAAAGATTACACCAAAGTGTGGATGCTACAGTCCTACCCAGAAGGGGGAAGAAAACAATTTCTGAGAAGTAGAGGGAGAGAGGGATCTGGGAGGGAGAGAGGAGGGGGAAGGAAAAAGGGAGGCTGGTTCAGATATGGGAAGGGATGTGGGAGAAGAATGGAGGGTCGGGAATTTGAAAGTAGGTATGTAGCGGTGGGGGAGGAGGAACTGGGGGTAGCCTCCAGAAAGTCCCAGATGCCAGGGATCCAAGAGGTTACCAGAACCAAACAGGGAGGACATTAGCCAAAATAAACAGCAAAGGGGAGATAGAACCTGTAGAGACCATATCCAGTGGATAGGCATGGCCTCCAGCTGAAGGATAGGACTACTTACCCATCTCAAAAATGTTAATCCAGGATTTCTCCTGTCAAAAGGAAATGCAGGAACAAGGAGAGGAGCAAAAAAATAGTGACTGGAAAAAACACCTATTTTTGATTTCAGGTCTACACACACACACACACACACATACACACACACACACACACACACTTTGTATTGTATTTGACATACTTCATTAAAATAAGAGAACAAATAAGAAATATTTTATATATATTACAGAGCACTAGCTCATTACAGTGATAGGAAAGCATGAGATCTGCTTTCCGTATGTTCAAATGCAGAGAAGCCAGTGTCTCCATTTTTTTTCTAATTGCTGTGATGAAATGCCCTAACAGAAGCAACTTAATGGAAGACGGGGTTTGTTCTGGCCCCCAGTTCTGAAGGGACACAGTCCATCCTGGAGGGGAAGGCATGGTGACAGGAACAGGAAGCTGATAAGTCACAGTGTATTCATACTCAAGAAATAAAGCATGAACAGGAAGGAGAGCTCCGTTATAAAGCTTGACCATACACACATCTCACCCCCTACACACACACACACACCCATACACATCACACACACTGACCCACTTCCTCCAACAAGGACCCATCTCCTAGACACTCTGCCACCTTCCTGAGCAGCATCTTCAATTGAGGAACCATCAAGTGTTCAAGTGAGGGAGACGATGACGGGAAGATTTGCAGTTAAACCACAACAGCATTGGCAAGTCTGAGAGCCATGGAACTAATGGCGTAAGCTCTAGTCTGAATCTAAGAAAGAGAGTGCGTGGCATCTTTTTGTTTTATCCTGGTCCTCAACACTTTTACTAATGCCTGTGTTGTTGTGATATAGCTCAGTTGACTGAATTCATGCCTACTGTGCACAAGGGTATGGGTTCAGTGGTCAGTACTGCAATAAATAGAAAACTAAATGATGCCTATGCACACTGCAGGTAGAAAAATCTGTTTTATACACTACTTTGTAGCACTACCCCAGACGCACCCAGAAATAATGTCCAGTAAGTGGGCTGGCTTGTTTTTGGTAACATGGTACAAACTAGAGTCACCTGGGAAGACAGAGCCTCAATTGAGTAATTGTCGCCATCACATTTGCCTGTGGACGTGTCTACAAGGCATTTTCTTGATTGCCATAATTCTTCAAATTAACATGGAGGGGTAGGAGAATGAATTCCAGTGGCCTTTTCTCCTGAAATCCTTATAAGTTTTCTAGATCCTACCCATGGTTTTCACTGTATTTTCAAACAACATCATGCATATTTAAGAAAAGGGTGATTCTATTTCAAAGAAAAACAAACTCTGACCCTGTGTTTTATGTGCTTTGAAATGTCCACAGCACCCCAGTTGTTGCAAAATAACCAGTGGGCAAAAGGCGGCTGCAGCAGCACCAATGACTGTCCTTAAATTGCCCCTGTATCCCTTCAGCAAAGAGAGATGAGTCATTGTTATGAGAAAACAAAAGCAAGAACTATAAATGACATGTACAACAAAAGCAAGACGCTCCCGTGAGCAGGCTTCAAATCACCAAGAACAACAAGATACCTGTACTCTCAAGTAAGAGGAAAGGCCGAGGAAAGGCAAAAGACATTTAATGAATGGCCTAGAAGTTGAGTTGTCAGTAGGTGACCATCCATCCCTAAGGGGAAGAATCTACCCTCATCAAGGATAGTGACCAACCCCAAGGGAGAAAATTCAACCTTCTGCATGAACAGTGCCAAGCTCAGGGAGGGAGAGGGGACCATTTTCAGAATGGAAGATGTCTAATCCTAATCTGGTAGAATTTATCTTCAGCTTAGGTGGTACCCAGTTCACCCTCAACATAAGTCCAATGGGAGGGGAGAAGTCTACTATTAAAACGTGTAGGACTTCTTACCAGAGAGAGTAAAGATGCTAAGATTTTAAAAAAGCATTTGGTGTCACCATGGATGATGTCTAGTCTCAAGGGGAAAAGGTCCAACCACAGCATAAATGGTACCTAATCCCAAGTCTACCCTCTACAAGACGGATGGTGCCTATTGCCCACACGAACAAATTGGGAAGTGCCTTTTCAGACTTCAGCTCCTCCACAAACTTTCAGACCCGTATATATATTTAAAGATAAGGAACGCTTCATGGTTCTAAAAGCCATAATTTACATAAAAATGAAGTAATGGATTTTTAATACATTCAATGCCGCCTTAGAAAATTAGGGCAAGTCTTCACACCACAGGAAACTGTTAGGCATTGTGTGGGAATGGAACAGAATAGAGATACCCAGGCAAAAGAGAAGAGCCAGATATCAGTAGTTGGATCTGCCCTGAGGTACAAACACAGCACGCTGGCAACGAAGGATGGGGTTTCTAAAACACTAAGCTAGGAGATTGTCTGTTTCTGTGCTATTTGGGACACTGGAGAACCAGAAACAATGGGGGTTGCTAGTTGACTCGTGTGTCATGTTCTCTTAAGAAATGACGATTCTAGAACATTATTTTTTAATTGGATATTTTATTTATTTACATTAAATGTTATCCCCTTTCTTAGTTTCCCCTCTGGAAACCTCCATCTCATTCCCCATCCCCCTGCTTCTATGAGAGTGCTCCCCCTCAACCACTCCTTCCCACCTCCCTGACCTGGCACTCCCCTACATTGAGCCTTCATAGGACCAATGGCCTCTTCTCCCACTGATGCCTGATAAGGCCATCCTGTGCTACAATATGTGGCAGGAGCCATGGGTCGCTCCATGTGTATTCTTGGGAAGGTGATTTAGGCCCTGAGAGTTCTGAGGTTGGTGGATTGTTGTTGCAGAACATTATTTCTCTAGACAATGGAATCATATAATAAAGACAAGAGCAAACAGCACTGTAAATCTTAATCTTATATTTCTAAGTGAGCTTTGAGAGTTTGGAAACAGTAGAAACCAGGCGATAGTAACTGGGGCTGAGTGATTGACAGAGAAGAGAAAATTATTCAGATCATGGTTTGGAGTCAGAAAATGGGATGCCTGGGTAAGGTTTGAAAAGTGGGCTGAAGACATTTAAGAAAGAATTCAAAGTGAAAGAGGAGTTCGGGATGTAGACGTAAGTAGGACACGGAGAAGAGCAGAGACACATCCTAAAGAAAATGGGAAAAGAGAATTGGAGAAAAGTGAAATAGAGCTACAAAATGTGTGAACGTGTTGAAAGTGCTGAAGGGAAATGTAAGAATGGTCACTTGGAAACTTGGAACTGTGGTTGGGAGGTTCTCTCTCATACTCAGTTTGAGATTCAGTTGAATATTAAGAGGGACCTTGAACTGGGAATGTCATGAGCAAACTGCCCTCATCAGTGGGTGGAGGCCATTGTAGTAGGAATGGTTTGCTAGCCAGGGAATGGGAGCCCAGCAAAGGGATGATGTCACTCATTTTTCTGTTTCTCTCACACGCTCTTCCATTTTGACAAAGCACAGAAAAGACCCTCCTGAGATGCCAGTGGAGTGCTCTCAAGCCTCAGAGCCTCCGAACCCACAAGCTGAATAAACACCCATGCTCTAAAAATTACCCAGCCCCATGTATTCTGTTATACCAACACAAGATTGATTAAGAGAATAGCATACACCTGGAATAAAAGTCTCCAAAGAAGAAAATCAAAGCAGAGACAACCACTATAAACTGGAAATATCCCAGGCACACAGAAGATCTGGGTGTGTGTTGACAGAACACAGAAGACGCCTTTGAAAATCAGTCCAGAGTAGTCAACAGGAAACATTTTAATAAATCTGTGGGACATACAGAAACGAGAAAAATAAGACAAAAATATTTAAACCAAAGCAAAAGACAGTAAGATGGGCAAAGATTTCTCAGTAGCATTCTCCATAGTGTAATGGAGGAATGCGATAATGTTGAGAGACAAAACGCAGACAAAGGGTTTGCCCCAGAAAAACAGACTTTGGGTTTAAAGTTGCACACAATTAAATTAAATTTTTTTAAAATGATTTGAAACTATTATACTGACAGTATTGGGAATGTACATAGGAGCTATGAATATATCCAAAAAAAAATGGTTCTTGAGTACATACAAGTTCCAACTGCATTCACTAGCCAACGTAACTGAATACCCACACTGCCCAAATTGTAGAGCATAAATAGCACTTTTCATTAAAAGAAACCATTCTCTGTTTCCCAGATCCAATTCTCCAGTTTTGTATCCAGAAGAACACCTATGGCGGCCTTCCTTGCCCCCTGTTCCATCTCTTTTGAATCCCATAGACCTCTCCCTTTCCCCACTTGATGCTTTGTCCCAGGCCCCAACCCCAGCAGGAACCACCTGCCAACCCAAGGCAACAAATAGGTCTGAAGTGGAAACTCCTTACCTTCTGTTCCTCCAATCCAAGCCCTACTCTCATTTCCAGCTCTGCGGCAGAAAACCTACTGTAATCTGCTTATTAATCTCTGACCCTATCCACAGTGGATCACAAAGATCTTCTCCAACCTTCCTAACCCAAACTTATCTCATCAACCCAGCTTCCAACACTAGCAGATATACCCTGGAAACACACCAGCTGAGCAGTCCAGGAAAGCAGGATGTCAGAAAATTTCCTACCTGTCAGCACATAGCCACCACAACTTCCTATATCAAAAGGAGGAAGCAGAAACCAAGGAAAAAAAATACTCACCAACAGACACAAAAACAGATGCCGTCACCCAGATCTCTATTTATCCCAAGCCCAGATGTCTAGATTCCAGCATAAAAACACAATCAGTAACAGCCAGGACAATATGTCTTCACTAGAATCCAACAATGTTACCACAGCAGATTCTGAATATTCCAATGTAGCTGGAGCCCAAGGGGGAAAAACTTAAAATAGCATGCACAAAAGTGGTAGAGGTCCTTAAAGAGGAATTGAACAGATCTCTTAAAGAAATGCAGAAAAACACAAACAGTATGAAGATATGAGTAAATCCCCTAAAGTAACCCAGGAAAATACAAATAAACAGTGTATGGAAATGAATAAAAATGTTCAAGAATTGATGATGGAAGTAGGATTGATAAAGAAAACCCAAACTGAGGGAATTCTGGGGAGAAGACCTTGGGGAATTTGAACATAAACTACAGAGGCAAGCTTCACAAAGAAAATGCAAGAGATGGAGTCTCAGAAATCCAAAAAACAAAGAAAACAAATGAAACCCTTGGGCATTGAAGATGTGATAAAGAAAAATGGATACGTCTATCAAAAAAGTTAAATCTAAAACAAAACACCCAGGAAATTTAGGACACTATGAAAAGATCAAATCTAAGAATGACAGGAATAGAGGAAGAAGAAACCCAGAAAAGGCCCAGAAAATATTTTCAACAAAATCAAAGAAAATTTTCCTAACCTAAAGAATGAGAGGCTTTTAAAGAAGCATAGAGAACACCAAAACAATTTGACCAGAAAAAAAAAACTCCCCTCATCACATAACAATCAAAACACTAAATGTACAGAACAAAGAAAGAATATTAAAAGCTGCAAGGGAAAATGACTAAGTAATATATAAAGGCCGACCTATTAAATTACACCTGATTTCTCAGTGGAGACTCAAAAGGTCAGAAGGAGAAGGAGGAGAAGGAGAAGGAGAAGGAGAAGGAGAAGGAGAAGGAGAAGGAGAAGGAGAAGGAGAAGGAGAAGGAGAAGGAGAAGGAGAAGGAGAAGGAGAAGGAGAAGGAGAAGGAGAAGGAGAAGGAACCCAGAATTTCTCAAACAACCCTGAACAGTAAAAGAATTATGAGATATCTCACTATTCCTGATCTCAAGAGGTATTACAAAGCTATAGTAATAAAAACATCCTGGTATAGGCATAAGAATAGACATTGATTGATTAAATGGAATTGAAGACCCAGACATAAATCACACACCTATGGGCACCTCATTTTTAATGAAGAAGCCATAAATTTTAAAAAAATGAGAGATATCTTTAATGAATGGTGCTGGTCAAACTGAATGACTTCATGAAGAAGAATGAAAACAAACCCATACCTGTTACTGTGTACAAAACTCAACACCAAATGAATCAAAGACCTCAACATAAAACTAGGTACATTGAACCTGATGAAAGAGAACTTAGGGCATAGCTTTGTACTCATTAGCACAGGAGAGGACTTCCAGAACAGAGTACAGATGGCATGGACAGTAAGATCAACCATTAATTTATGGGATCTCATGAAAAATAAGAAGCTCTTGCATGGCAAAGAACACCTTCGATCAGACAAGTATCAGCCTACAGAATGGGAAGATAAAATATTTATTCCACATCCAATAGAGGGCTAATATCCAAAAGATAGAAAGAACTCAAGAAACTTGATTTTTGAAAACCAAATAACCCAATTTTCAAAGGAGGTACAGGTCTAAACAGAAAATTCTCAGTAGAAGAAACTCTAAGGATGAGAAACACTTGAAGAAATTTCAACATGTTTAGCCATCAGGGAAATAGAAATCGAAATTTCTTTGAGATTCCACTTGGCTCCTGACAGAATCTGTGAGATCAATAACACAAGTGACAGCTCATGTGGTGAGGACGTGAAGCAAGGGAAACACACCTCCATTGCTGGTGGGAGTGCAAACTTGTGCGGCTACGCTGTAAATCATAAAAGCTCCTCAGAAAGACGAGATTCCATCAACTTCAAGATCCACTTATACTACTCTTGTGCATAGACCCAGAGGAAGCTTCATCCTACTGCAAGGACACTTTCTCAGCTATGTCCATTGCTGCTCTTTTCACAATAGGCTGAAATTAGAGACGACACAGAAGAATGGATAAAGACTATGTGGTACATTTACACAATGAAGAACTATTTTTAAAAAAATGGCATCACGAAATTTGCAATCACATGGGTGGAACTAGAAAAAAAAATCATCCTGAGTGAGGTGACCCAGACCCAGAAAGAAAAATAGAGTACGTATTCACTTATAACTGGATATTAGTCATTAAATAAATGACGACCAAGCTACAATGCATAGGCCCAGAGAAGTTAAGCAAAAAGAAAGACGCTGGGTGGGGGATACATGTATCTCCCTAGGTGACAGAAATCAAATACATTTTATAGGCGGACTGAAGCTGGGAAAAGAGAAGAAATTGGGAGAATGAGGTGGGACGTGGGAGGGGGTGGAATTAAGGGAGAGAAGGAGGGGGAAACACCTGTAATTGAATGCATTTGAGGGATGGCATGGAAACCTCATAAAGTAGAAAGTTCCTATAATATTTCCAAATACTGAGAGAGATTAAATCTCCACTGGTCATCTCTTGTCACCAAACCGAGCTTCCAGTCCTGGGGCTAGGTTTCATCCAACTAAGTTGTTAGCCAAAGGGTTTCCATGGAAATCTCAAAAAACAAAACAAAACAAAACCCCAGGCTGTTGCCAAGATAGTAGGTTGCTCTCCACAAATGGCTGTCCATTAAGACAACATCCACACAACTCAATGATCATGGACAGGTTGAGCTGGTACCTACACAGAACCTTCATCCCCGTTTTCTAGTGACTGTGACACAGAAAAGTACTCTGCCAGCTGCCAAAAGAGCTGTATAAACACCAGCTCAACCACAAAACTTTGATAGGCAATCTGTTCTGCCTTCAAAATACGTTAGGGTAATGGTGGCACAAACCTTAGGCAAGCAACTAGCTAATATCTAGCTTGCCTTAAGGTCCGCTCCACGGAGCCCAAACCTGGCACTGCTTAGGTGACTAAGAACCAGAAAGTAAATAGCCCAGAAACCTAGGGTGAAACCAAATACTACTGGCCTGAAAACAAAACAAAAGCAAAAACGACCCCCAAAGGAACAATAACAAGACTCCTAATCTTATTTTGCTATACCCACAGATCAGTGCCTTCTTCAGCCATCACCAAAGGAGCTTCCTCCTGCAGCGTATGAGAATAGACATGGAGAGTCGCAGCCAGACATTACAGAGAGACACTTTGGAGCTCTAAATGAGTTATCACCATCAAATCCCTTTCCTCAGAGCTCAGGGAACCCCTCTAAAAAGAAGGCAGAAAGACTGGGGGAGACCAAAGAGATAGAGGACACCAGGAGAAGAAGGCCCTCTTAAAACGACGGGGCAAAGTTCCTAAGAGCTCACAGAGACTACAGCAGCAAACACAGGCTTACATAGGGGTCTGCACCAAGTATCCAAATATATATATATATATATATATATATATATATGTATGTATATATATACTACAGTTGTAAGTTTAATACTTTTATGGGACTTCTAAATGTGTGAATAAGTGGGCCTTTGATTCTTGTGCCTTCTCTTGGGGCTTCTTTACTACTGTGCTTGCTTGGCGTATCCAACTTTAATGCGATGGCTTTTGTTTTATCTCATTACATTTTATTTGGTAAAGAAAGACTGTAACACTGAAAGATTATGTAGTTCTTTATTACAGTCATATGGTAGTCTACAAAAAATGAAGGCTATAGATAAAACCTGTATAAGAGTGTCAACAAAAAGAAAGAAAGAAACAGCTGCTCATATAAGTGACTGCCCTGGGGTCTAGAATAAGAAATGTACAAGGTAAGCCGAAAATATTGTGATGTGTAGAATAAACCTAAGAGACCATGCCAAAAGGACTTCAAGAGCCAAGTTGAAGAATCTCAAATTGGCCAAGAATGGACAATTTAAACATCAAAGAAACTACAGCTATAATTATTTGAAACACATCAAACTCATGTTAGTCCATTAATCAAAGTTGTTTCTAAAAAGAAAGTCATTGGCTTGATGTAGAAGATGCTGGGCACCAACTTGTTATTTTGAAAAAGTCATGAAGGCGCTATAAAATCAAAGTGTTATCTTTATCTTGGCTTACATGTCTTGATTGTAGCCCATAAAGTTTTGGAGTGTTATATGGCTAATATATGAGGGAAAAATTGTAGAATCAGAATATTGTGAAAGTGACAAGTCTTGGTTTTTAATTGAGGATATGTATTTCTTTTATGTTTTTTCTCATACTTTGGATAAATAAAACAAGACACTAAGAAAGCATAACATCATGAGACTTCCAGCTGGACAGTTTGTAGGAAACAGGCCACAGAATGACATTTGGCCTCAGACAAGTGGTGTATTCTTCAAAACCACCATCCATGACAGGAAGTAATCCCTGGGTAAAGGATCTACTTGAGTCCTCTTTTCACCAAAACCTCGGTTCTCAGTACAGGACATGGCAAACACTATCCCCCCTTGTAAACAAAAGGGTTTTATTAGCAGGTATTAGTTAAGTAACCATTTATAAATCAATAACAAATAAATCTGGATCCAGGCAGTCACCGTTAATGGCTGCTGGATATCACAGAGCGCCTCCTGGTGGCAAGATTCAAAGACATTTGGAAAGTATTGCCAGCAAAACTTTGAGTCAGCATTAACGTTCTACTCCTTCCTGGCCAGCTCATGAGAAAGGCAAAGGAGAGAAGCATTTTACAGCAGACACTATGGTGATGCAATCAGAAAATTATAGATATTAACGCTATATGAACAAGAAATCTGGTTCCCTTAATGAGTAACTTAGAGGTGGGAATGTTGAGACATACTTAAAATCACAGCTTTCACAAGATAGAGGCAGGAGAGATGCAATTTAAGGCTAGTCACGAGTAAACTAAATATCAATAGATTAAAAGAATATGAGATGGGCTGGGGATTTAGCTCAGTGGTAGAGCGCTTACCTAGGAAGCACAAAGCCCTGGGTTCGGTCCCCAGCTCCGAAAAAAAAAAAAAAAAGAATATGAGATATGTCAATAAATTCCACAGACCTTATTTGGATCTCAATTCAAACAAGCCAATTTTTTAAAATTGAAACAGAGCCAGACAAATTTGAACACTATGTAAAGAGCATCTAAAATTAAGAAATTGAGTCTGGGGAGATAGCTTAGTTTGTAAAGCGCTTGTCATGATTTGATCCCCAGCATCCATGTAAACATCTGAGCATGATGCATGTGCTTGTAATGCAACCACTAGGGAGGCAAATACAGAATGATCCTTGGGGCTCACCAGCCAGCCTGCCTACTCTAATTGGGGAACCCCAAAACCCAGTGAGAAACATCTCAAAAGACAATGTGGGTGAAACTTGAAAATGACAACTGAGGTTGACTTCTGGCTTGCACATGCAACTACACACACACACACACACACACACACACACACACACACACACCATGCACAAAAATTAAATTATTTTTAGTGTGTTTAGGTTTAGTAATGACTTTTCAGTTATATTTCTTATGCTTTAAGTATGCATACTAATACACTTTGGACCAAAACATAAATGAAAGATTTGAGTTATTGCAAAGTTTGCCCGACCCCCAAAACAAAGGCCAGCAATGAGCCAAAATTGCTCTTGAGTTTGCAATGGTTAATAACAAGCGATGAAATGTGGGGTTTGTTATACTATCCTCTATGATCAAAATGTTGCTTAAAATTTTACATCAGGAGGCCTGTGCTGGTTAGTTGTGGTTTTGTATTGTTTTTTGTTTTGTTTGTTTTGTTTTGTTTTGTTTTTTGTCAATTTGACACCAACTAGAGACACCTGGGAAAGAGAACTTCACCTGAAGAACTGACTCTATCAGTTTGGCCTATGGGTATATCAGTGGGGTGTTGTCTTGATTAATGATCGATGGAATAGCCTGGCCCACTGTGGGCGGCATCACCCCTAGGAAGGTGATCATAGTCTGCATAAGATAAATAGCTGAACCTGAGCCTGGAAGCAAGCCAGGACGCAGTGTTCTATCTCTGTCACTGCTTCAGTTCCTACCTCCAGTTTCCTGCCTTACCTTCCTACTTGGGTTTGCCTCCATGAGGGACTGTGATTGGGATGTATAAACCAAAAAAACCATTTTCTCCCCAAGTTGCTCTGGGCCAGAGTGGTTTATCACAGCAACAGAAAGCAAACTAAGTACAACGTTTTAAGCCCACACATTCATGTCCCCACTTGATTATTCATGGTTTGCCTCTGCCGGTCCACCTATAATGAGCATGTTAGATTAATGGTCTGGGTCACCAAGCTATTTGAAAATGAACCCCACATTGGGGGGATAAATCACACTGTAACTGTGACATATTTCCCTTGATGGTGTTGTATATCATTTGTCAATGAATGTTAATAAACGCTAGGTGGCATGGCGATTACTTTATACTAAATGGGCAAAAGAGAAAACCGATTATCTCACTGACATGAGTAAAACTATCTGTCAACCTTGGGGCATGATGACATCACTTTTGAAATTATGTCATTTCGTAATAGATGAAGGTATCTTCTTTTCATTTCACAATTACAGTGTTGCCTATACATTACAGTTCACCTGAACCTAATCTTTCAAAATTTTGTTTACATGCTAACAATTATTCTTGCATTTGCTCATCTTCTAATATTTTATGACATGGCTGTGGATGAAAACATCTTTTTCATTTTTAAATTACAGTCTTGCCTACCTATGACTATGTAAACTTATTTCTTAAGCTTGTTTGTATATAAAAATATTTGCTTTTGCATGTGTTCATTTCCCAACATTTTATAACATAGCTGCACTCTGACAGAATAAAACTGAAATTGAATTCTGCACAGTTATGTAGGGAGGAGAATTTTGTATTCTTCAATCAAGACTCACACAAAATATTCCAATGCTATAAAAATTAATATGAAGTAGCCCTGAGTCTTTCTCTAATATCTGCATGTTGCTTCCCGCTTCTAACTCTTGTGTCATTAATTGGTCCCAACTCATATGTTAGTGTTCCTTCCAGCCGACTTTTTCATTACCAAAATAATATATCATTCTATTTTTATAGTCCATGACTAATTTAGGAAAGCACTGAGATTTTAATTAATGGCTTTTGATTTAAATATTCTAACAAGCACATTATTTTAAACAACAAAAATAAATAAATACAACTTAGACTCCGGGGATACTGTAGAAAAAACAGTGCAAATATTTGGCTGTCTAGAGATTCACTCTGCTTGGTGGTATTGGCCCACTTTTTTCATTTCGCTGGCGTTTCAGTATACTTCATTCAATCCTTCATTAACTAAATATCTAGGTACTTCCCACGTGAGTGTATTCGGGCAGATGCTAAGAATACAGAGGTGAGCACCGCACTGAATCTCCACAGAGGGACCTGAGGGAGAAATCTTTAAGAGCTGGCGGCAGGCAGAGGCGTTAGGAGCAAAGGTAAATTCGGTGGTGTTCAGGAAGAGAGCCAGTGTACCGTGGAGAAGCATGGTTTAGAATAAAGAAGAAATAAAAGACAGTGGAGAGGCACATCACAGTATGGTGAGGTTGAATTGGATGACCCGTTAGATCCTTCCACACACATAATTGCATAGCAGTGGCATCAGAAGATCTTGGCTTCACCATTTGCCATTTCCATGATTATTTGTAGACTCTTTTCTTCTCTAAATCTTGTGCCCTAATCCATCAAACAGTGGTGTTTACGTAAGACGATACACTCAAAGCCTGTGCTTGGCATTCCCTACCTAAACAGCGACGGTTAATATTTGCTTTTGCATTTCCCTTCTCGAAACATCGCCTGTCTGTGTTCTTATTTTTATTCCAGCAAAAGCCCTAAGAGTGACTTGGGAGATATATAACAGCCTTTATCACTTTTGTATTTACAAAAAAGGAGACTCAAACTCAAACAGGATGCATCTGACACGATCGCAGAATCCCTCCGACCTCCCATTCAGCCCTCTATTGACCATCACACAGGATTCTATTTTAGCTTCCGTTTGAACAAGCAAGAAGCTTCATCCCCTACTGGGGACTTGTACAGATTTGTTCATCTCGCACCTCGAGATGTCAGGTTCCCCTTTGGGTTTTTCCTACTCTTCCAAAGGATCGATCTTAAACAGAAGCACTTTCTCTCCTGCTAAGCCTTGTGTTTGGGAGGTTCAAGGTTATGAATGTCCTGCCAGTCAACCTGTTTGAATGAAGACCTGTAAGTGTTTTTAATCATTTTTATGTGCACTAAAGTCTCTCCCCTATCTTTCTTCCATTATTTTGGATTTTTCTGAAATAAAGCTTTCTCTACAAGCTGTTTCTCAGGAAATCCTAAAAGCTTCTGGTAGAAACTGCCTCAATGGGATAGCATACCTCAGATAAAAAGTCACACCATCTTAGTCTGTAAGTTCATCCTCTCTTGAAAATTCAGACACAAAGCCATGCCTAGCCTACTTTTTACTTGAATTGCAAATAATAAAGAGAACTAAAAAATCTTTCATGGCCTTAGGAGAATGAGAGGAAGGTGATGGCTCTCTGGGCACTCAGTGTAACAGTCTCTCCTCCATTTAAACATTTTAGAGCCGACCTCTCTGCTAGCTAAAAATGTCAGGACAGGGCTTCCAGGCTCTAGCTGTCATACACCCAGGTGTATAACACCATCTTAATTTTCTCCCAGACAGTTCCTGTGTGATCCGGAAGGAACACAAAGACGTTTCCTTTCTCGCAGTCATTGGAAAGTGATGCTCAATGATTTTCTGTAACTGTTAAGGAAATTTAAATGCACTTTAATTTATTTACTGAGGTTCATTCTCTTCTTTGTATATGCCAGATTCTCCTACTACCCAAACAAAGGATCTTTTTCTTAATTCTCTGAATCCTAGTTGGGTTGGGAAAATGCTTGTAACCTGTGCCTTGTGCCTACACCCTTGGCTCTATGGACCCCCCTCTGAGCACTGATTTCCCTCCCTAAGCTATGGCAGTGGCATCCTACTTTAAGTACTTAGCATAGCTCCCTGCATGTGCTAGGCAGGAGCAGAGAAAATGTAAATCAAACTGAATTCTCTGATCTCAAACCGGAAGGACTGTATGTACCGAAAAGGTGACGCCAGGAAGAATAATGCATTCCTTTGAAGCCTTAGAGAAGGAGGAAAAAAATATTAACAATGAGAGTGTATTTCAAATTATGGATCTCAGAATCCTAAGTTCTTAATTCAAGCCATAAACACAGGCACCAAATTGTTCTTGCTACAAAAGGAAAGAGAGTGAGATGGGAGAGAGTATATGCTGATGGTTTGGGTTGTTTTTATGATGGGAGAAACCTGTCTCTCATGGAATTCAGACTGCTGCATGTAGCAGAGTCATTACAGCTCAGCAAGTGTAAGTCTGTCAAAGGTCTCACTTTAAGTGTGTTTCCCTGAAAATTATCTCCGGCCATTTGTCTTGAACAGTTTTTTTCCCCCAAAATAAGCTCTTTGCTGAAAAAAAATGGACAAAAGGGAAAAGAACTGAATATTGATGCAAGGCATCAAAACCAACAAGAGATTCCCAGAATAGACAAGAACACAAAGCTTGGCTTGTAGGTTCCCTAACTACTTGGGGAACTAGGAATGATTTATTTTATAAAGAGAAAATTGCAGCCTGGGTAACACTATCATTGGACTCTTTGTTACAAATCAATCAGTTAAGCCAGGTGGTCCTTTACAACTTTTCAGTGTTATGGTTTTAATCAAAGACCACCAGGCAATGTAATCATTAAAAGATAAGCCATGGTGTAAAGTCACTGGGAGAGTGTCCTTGAAGGAGATATTGAGACGCTAGCCCCCTCTCTGTCTCTCTTAGCTTCCTAGCTGCTGAGAGATAAACAATGCTCCCCCTGCCCATGGTACACTGCACCATGACAGGGTCCAAGCAACCCTGTCATGAAACTACCGAAACTGTGAACCAAAGTAAACACTGATTCCTTACAAGAGGTTCATCTTAGGATGTTTCCAGGTTATCCATGGAAATTTAATACATAATAGGATATGTTAAATAGGCACATAATGAAAGATCTATAAGCTTCCCAGAAATATCTCCTAACATGTTTTATAACTGCTGATACTGGGCATGGTGGGTCAGATCTTTAACTCTACCACTCAGGAGGCAGAGGCAGCAGATCTCCGAGTTATCTGTGATATATGATTCAGGACTCACAGTCCTTTGATTCCTCCTGTCTCTTGTCCCATGAGAAAGTGAATTTTGGAGCATCTTGAGTTTCCCTTTTTGCACTGGCCACCTGGATGCTGAGTGTCAATCTGTGGCTTAATTTAATAAAGAGTCATTCTAGCAACATTTTTTAAAACCTCAAATATTATGTCATCTTAAAGGCAATGTTAAGTAACTGAGCTAAGACTAAACTCAATTATCTCTGCAGCCTAATCTCCAAATATGCTAAGAAGTGGAGATTAATCACAGGAAAGCAGTGCTTTGAGGCTGAAGGATACAGGCCTTAAACTGAAAAGGTTTGGGGTGGGAAGTGGTAAAGCAAGACATTGTGGAGGCAACAAAAGGAAGGGAAGTTTGTTTTGTCATTATAAAATGCAATATTCCTAATCACTAATAAGTCAATTTTCTTAAAATTAACCAGTCTGGGAAGCATACCAAGAAAGGAGGCCAATTAGAGTTAGTTCTCTGTGCTTTTTAAGCGTCTTGTAGCTGGTCTTACTAGTACACTCACATTTGTTCTGGTCTTGACCTTTAGTTTTAAGACTATGGCCACATTATATATTGCTTTTAAGCCAGTTGCGAATCTTTATAGAATAAATAATGGCAAGAACTTATAAATAATTCTAGCTGCTAGAGAATGCAGTTGAGGTAGAGCCTTTCAAGAAGAGTAAATCTCAGACCAGGAAAAGAATAGGAAAATAGATCAGAAGTGAAATAGCACCGTGCTTAATAACTGTCCACTCGGAGTTTGCAGCAGACTTACCGCACAGTAATCCATCTAGTCTCCTGAAATTAATTATCTGTCTTAAACACAGATTAGATCGCATTACTTACCTAATTTACATAATCATATTGCTTATGTAATTATCTGTCTTAAACAAAGATGAGATCATTTTGTTTTTTTCTGCTCAGGAACCATAGCAGCCGCTGTCGCAGAGTGAAGTCCAAGTTCCTGAACGTCACATTCAAAGACCTCAGAGAAAGCTATCTCACCAGGCAGACTTTAACTCTTTCCCACCTCCAACCATTACCCCACCCACCGAGAGTTCCTGGATATACCCTACCCTGTGTCCCATTTTC
The DNA here is from genome assembly GCF_021556685.1 of Rattus norvegicus. Lineage (NCBI taxonomy): Eukaryota > Metazoa > Chordata > Mammalia > Rodentia > Muridae > Rattus > Rattus norvegicus. The sequence goes on from NC_141550.1 coordinate 83,743,456, forward strand.
AAGTCTTTTCCCTCCCTTCATTCTCAACCATACAAAAACAACCCTTGTTGACTTTCTTTCTCTAATGCAGCGTGCTTCCCAGCCTTGGTTGATTGTAAGGCAACTTGTTAGTAGCAACAAGTAGAGTTTATGGCATTGGAAACCTTCTTGGCCTGGTGGCAAAAAGCCCTGGAAGGCCAACTGTCCAGGAGTCTGAAGCAGGAGGATCACAGGTTCAAGGCTTCTCCTTAACTTAATCAGATTCTGTTTCAAAAGAAAAAGCAAAGAGAGTGTGGGGGTACAGCTCAAAACAGAGTAGTTGCCCGGTGGGGTGGTCAGCTGTGCCACCAGCTCTGCCACCAGCCATGCAGGAGGCCAGTGGTTCAAGCCCCAGCACAGCAAAGAGAAAATGAAATGAGAACCTAAAGCATGAGGCAATGGCGTGGAGGTCACTGAGTGACACTGGGTGAGTGGACTTAAGCAGTGGTCTCAACCTGTGTGTCCTGATCCCTCTAGGACTACATATTAGATATTTACATTATGATTCATAAAAGTAGCAAAACTACAGTTGTGAACTGGCAGCAAAGATAATTTTATGGCTGGGGGTCACCACATGAGGAAATGTATTAAAGGCTTGCAGCATTAGGAAGGTTAAGAACCACCTGTCTAAGAAGACTTAGTGGAACACTGAAATGTATGGGGAGGTATTTAGTAGGGAATTAGAGAGAATCCGGGGAACTGCTCTAAGAAAATGGAAGATTAAAACAAACAAACAAAACCTTTATAACCAGTAGTAGAAAGTTGGGCCAAGTTTTCACATGTGGTAATGCAAAAAAAACCCTAAAAAGCATTCCTCGGGAATTTGATGACCTACTTAAACAGATTTTCCTGTGAAATATTAAAAGAGCCACCTGCCTCCTTGCTGCCTATGATAAAAACACAAAAGTAGTCAATTGTGCTAAAATACAAACTGTTTAGTTTGCAAGCAAAAGCTTAGGAATTAAGAAAAGAGGCAGATACTGCTGGGTGCAAAATAAAACTGCTTCTAATTCCTCTTATGTTCAAAGCAGAGAGGAAAGGTTTAAATGTGAGATCCCACCTGAAATGGGAGTTAGGAGAGCATTTGTTACATCCTCAGAAATATACAAACCAATGCCTTCTGGGATCTCACAGACGTAAACAAAGAGTTCACAGGGACTAGAGAGCAGCCTCAGTGGTTTGGTGTTTGCTACTTTTCTAGAGGACCAGTGTTTACTTCCTAAAGATATGTCACACAGCTACCAACCACCTGTATGTAACTCTAGCTTAATAATTGTGTGCGTGTGTGTGTATATGTGCATGTATGTGCATACACTGTATATATGAATGTGTACATATGTATCTGTATGTGGGTACATGTGCATATTGTGCGTTTGTGTATAAGTGTGTGACTCTGTGTATGTGTGTGAGAGTGTATATGTATGAGTATATATGTGTGTATATATATTGTATATGTGTGTATATATGTATGTATGTGCATGTGTATATGTGAGTATATATGTGTGTATGTATATATGTAATGTATGTAAGTTTATGTGCATATGTGTGTGAGTGTAGATGTGTGTATATTGTATATGTGTATATGAATATGTATATATGTATGTATGTATATGTATGTATGTATATGTGTATATGTGTATGTTTCTGTGTGAGTGTGTTATGTGTGTGAGCATGTATGCGTGTACACACAATTGCAGAAGGGTAGGAGGTATGTCTATGGAGTCCAGAAGAGGGCATCAGATCCCTCTGGAACTGAACTAACCGGTGATTCTGAACCTTGACATGGATGCTGGAAACCGAACTCTGGTCACCAAACTCTACCATTCAGGAAAAGCGGCAAGTGCCTTTAACTGTTGAACCAGCTCCCTGACATCAGTCCATGAAATTGTAAGGGAATTCTATTGACAGAAGTGTGTCAATTTCTCCTAAGAGGGACAGAAGCAATACATGAAACATTTGCCCTAGATCCACAACTACTGTGAGCAGAAACTAAAATCACCCATTTGCAAACATGGATCAAGTCTGTGGAAAAGAAAGACTACCTTGAAGGTAGTCAGGACCCGGAGATGCAAACTCAGAGAACAGAGCTGAGCTCTACTAGGGTAGCAGCATTGTGCCCCACTGATTCTTAGAACTGTATCACTAGTGCATCGTTAGTTACTGTTCTTGTCACTGTCACAGAAAGACACTTATACCACAAAAGCTTTAGGTTTTTTGGCCTGTGATGCCAGTTTATAACACTGGGGAATGAATGTTGGATGAAAGGGCCTTCTTATGAAGGGAACACATGAGAGACTTCTTACATCTTACTAGACCAGGAATAAAGAACATGGGCCAGACCAAGAGGATGACAATATCCAGAGGCCCTCCTTTGGTGACCTACGTCTACTACTCATGTCTCACCTCCTAAAAGTTCCATAGACTTCAAAGTAGCACCACAGGATAGTACCAGGCATTCATAACATGAGCCTGTGGTAGCCAAATCAGGCCCAAACCACAGCTCCTAGAGATTGTGGTGTGCCTCTGGGGTTCATAGATAACAATTAAGATGTGCCCATCTCGTCTGTGAGAGCAAGGCACGCCATTTCTTTCTTTATCTCACAGGTCCCCAGCTAAGGACCTGAACTTGAACTGGCTGAGTCACCAGCAGACTTGAGCCAACAATAATGATAACATCCTAGATCTCAAGCTTTAGTCTGGTGGGTCATAAATGTCACTTTTAGGAGCCCCTAGGATGAGACGAGTGCTTTGTGTGACATAGGTTGTATCTATTCTAAAACAAGTCAGCAAACGATTCCACCCTCTCCCTTCAAGTGGTGTGATCTCTGTTCTCAGTTCACCCTAGCCCCCTTTGAAAGCGCACACACAAGTGTACACGTGTGTGCAGGTGTTCACACACAGACACACACGCACACTCCACACATGCACATGCACACGCACAGGCACAGCCAATTCTGCTGTGACAAACAGAATGCATTTCAAGCAATTACAGATTGTAAGTATCGCTACAAGACACTGAGACAATTCATAAAACCCAGTACACTTCACCCTGTCATGTAGAACATTCACTCTGGAAGATCTGGGGACTGTCATGCTGAGAGGAAGTTCATATGACACGGAAAATCCACATATAAATGTCCCATTCAAAATTCCTCTGTGCCAGTCAATGTCACCCTTCAGACATGAATAGAGTCAGTTCCGGGTGACTTGAGCCCTGGCGCTCTCAAGTAGCTCCTGGTGAGACAATAATTTGTGCGTCATACACAGAGCACTTCCCAGGGGTCTAAGTTTTACACACTGCTGTGAGTATGGTGGGTGTGGTTATAGTGAACTGCCGAATGAAGGAGTTGTTGTGTTAAACAGCAGCAGTAGTTGGGTCAGCACCTAGGAGATTATTGTGAGGATTAAATAAAACGTGTATGTAAGGCTGAGGGTGTGGCAATCAGCAAAATGAATGTTCAAAATCTAGGCTTTTTTGTTTATTTTGTTTTCCTTAAAATATCTGGCATGGCACAAGAGTTTGCAAGAGATGCTTTATCTAGACTTGTGGACTTGAGGGGGTGGCAGAGGTGGGCAAGAAGAGAGTGAGATTCTAGAGAGAAGGCAACCTCATTTGCATGTCGGGAGAAGGTTTTCAGTGTTCCATAGAAGGGAAGTCTCTTCTGTTATGATCTATCACATTCTGATATTGGAGAAAACCAGACTGTATCATTTTTTTTGGTTCTTGCCTTCACAGCTGTCTTTGGAGCAAAGCTGCAAATTTTGAATGGTTCGAGTGATAATTAATTGAGGAAATGAGAGACCATGCCCAGCAATTGGGGTGAATACAAAAGGGGCCACATGTGTCCCATCTTCCAAGGCATCTCCACAGTAGGAGAGGTTGTTTCAATCCTCTCCCCTTGGCTATTCCCTATGCTCCAGCTTACTCTATCATCCAGTGCCATCCCTGTCATTCTCAGCCTATCACTGTCACCAAGTCTCATCTTTAAAAACCAATACTGGGAGGAAATTTTTGTTGTTTTTATGGAATCTAATATTTTTCTGAGGGAAAAAATCTCCTAGAATTTGGGGGAAGGTGGACCATACTTAAGAAACAAATAAATTCATTTAATTTTTTTTTAAAAAGAAACACTTTAAATTACAAGGCACATTGGATCAGAAAATCACAAAGCCCTTTCATAAGTTTTCCCATGCTAGGTCACAGTCTATTCAAGAGACATGGGGAGGGGCAAATGATCCTTGCTGGTTCCTACCTATGGAGGCATCGCTTCACATGGGAATGGTGGGGGAGGGGTGAATTTGCTAGTCTCATCTTACTTAGGAGGTATTTATTTGTATAGTCTGAGCTCAACCAGTAAGCACACATTCATTTGCATCTGATAAATGGTTAATACTCCATTTTGATTCTGGAAACCCTGCCAACTCTTAGTTCCTTTTGGATAAAGATCTTTCTGGCTCTGTTCCTCTACTTGGGAATGTTTAACGACCTTCTATGTCAGTTCACGTTTTACTTACTTTTACGTTATTAAAACAAAATATCCTAGAGTAATAACTCATTAGAAGAACAATTTGCTTTGGGTCGTGGATTCAGAGTTGCTATCCATCATGATGGGGAAGGCATGCTGGAGGGCTCCTGTGGTGATGCTGTGCACATGACAACAGACCAAGGCAGAGAGAGACCTAGGTTGGAACAGGATCTGGGCTATAACCTTAAAAGGCCCAACCTTAATAACCTACTTCTCCATATTTCCATTTCCACAGCCTCTCAAATGGCCCATTAACTGGAAAACAAGTACTTACAACATGAACCTTCGGGAATTATCTCGGTTTGACCATAACTGTCAGTTTTCCATTACTAGAGCAAAATACCTGAGATTGTCAATTTATAGGGAGTGAAGGTTATCTTGATTCCCAGATGCGTGAGGCAGGGTTCTGAGGAGGAACAGAAGTGGTAGAGTGTGTGTGTGTGTGATGTAAAAGAGTGTTTATTAGATTGGTTTGCAGGACAGGAGATGGGTAGTTCAAAACATGGCTGTCTGAACATCAGAAAAGCTGAGAAGCAAGGAGCGGCTGGGTCCATGGCTTAGATCCTCAACAGTCACAACCCAGCCCTAAGGCCCAGAGCTCCCTGCTCAGTCACTGCTTCTGAGTCAGCATCGGGAGAGCTGAAGTGGCTGGGGTGTGGAGTCAGTGGAGAATGGCTACAGGATGCACAGCTCAGGGAGAGGAGGCAAAAGCTTGCAGGCACGCATCACTCTCTCCTTCATGCCTGTTTAAGGTACCGTCTACCGTGAGAGTGAGTCCTACCCCTCAGTAGGTGGATCTGGATTGGTCAGTGTTCATCGTCATTTTGGCTGAATTAGCGTCATCCAGCAGACACACGTTGGTGAGGGCATTTGCAGAGAGGTTTAGTTGAGCAACGCCAGCATCTATTGCTTTCTTTTTCCTGACTTTAAATACAATGTGACCGGCCACCTCACACTCCTGCTGCCATCCTAAGACCACTTATCACCATGCCTTCCCCACCATAATAGTCTATACCCTCAAGTTAAAGTCCAAAGCAGCAGAGTCAGATGACTATGAACTGAAGTCTGAAAGCATTGTCTTGGGTACTTTTTCCTTGCTGCCATCAACGTGGTGCTTTGACGAACGCTGTAGGAAGGAAGTTTATTGATTTGAGGGTATAGTACCTCATCATGGTGCACAGTACTTCAGGATGCGGCCGTGTGGTAGTGGAGGTCTGTTCAGCAAGTTGTATCCAAGAGGCAAAGAGGAGAATACAAGAAGATTTGATCTCAGTATTTACTCCAAGGGCACTCTCCCAGTGACCCAATTCCCTTCTTCTAGGCACCATCTACAAAGGGTCCGTGCCTCATCCCAATATTGCCAAAAGTTCAACACACAGGTCTTTGGGAGAATAGCCAAGATTCAAGCTAGTGCCCGCTCAAATCCTTTGTAGTACCTGAAGTCTGTGCGAGGAGTGACAGATCTTTATGTCCTTAAGGGTCCACAATTAAGACTTCAAAAGTTACTTGCACCAACCTTCTCCCTTGCCAAGGCAGGAAAGACATCTGAACACGTCCCCATTTCCGACATTCCCATGGAGCAAACATCTGCCTGCCCCTGCACAGAATTCTCTCTGCATCCAAGGGATGAGACCCATTTTGTTGTAGTTAAGCAAAGCATGTGAAATGGAATGGATATGATGAAAAGAGAAAATGTCAGCTCCTTAGAAGGCTCCACTCCATACTCACAACATGACAAATTAAATATGCAAATGCCTTTGCTCCTTGAACCAATCCTTTGAGATTCCAAAAATATCTATAAATTGAAGCCAGAGGACATAGCTCCTAGTCATCTGAACAACAATTTTGCTGCTGAGGAAAGGGCAAACAGTAAATAATTTCTTTTCACTTAACACTAGAGATACAAAAAAAAAAATAGGACTTTTACATTTATCTCTAAAACACTGCCCAAAAATTGTCTTGACTCTAGGGAAAGATTTTAAATACAACCAATAAATAACAAAAGGGAAGAGGACTCCAAAGATTGGTTTTTATACTTATTTTGAATTCAAGTTGTATTCTCTCAGGAGAGGGGAATAGGGAAGAGAGAATAAATGATGAAGTCCATAGACCTTTCCCATCGGGACAAACTCTTGGAGATAATGGGACAGAAATGCTTGACAGGTCCCCCCAAGGAGAAAGCCAAAAAACCCTTTAAGCAGTTGCTGCAGAAATCTAACAGCAAATTGCTAAGATTTCTCACCCACTAAAATTCTAGAAAAATGAAGCAAAATTTGCAAGTAGCTAATTCTAACTTCAGGTCTCATGTTGCTCTTGTTACATGCCAAGGAGTGGATTATGATGACAAGAATACTTGACTATGTATAGCTACATTTCCAATTACAAATAAATATTTAGTAGATTTAACACATATCACCTGGCATCTCTGCAACTACTGATTTAAATAATTAATTAGAATGTCAAACACAAAAGTACTATCAAAATTGGTGCAGTGATATAGGACATTTCTCTGCTTCTGTACCCATAGATTTTGCAGAGCCCTAGAGACTCTCTATTGAAGAAGTCTATGGCATAGGATCAACACCCATAGGCCAAATATTCCAGGAACATGAAGGGAAAAGCCTCTGGCAAAAGCGAGATGAATCATTAAGATAGTAGAAAATGCAAGCTGCTGGCCACCAGTGAAAGTGATACATTATTAGGATGTATAATTTTCAGCAACTTTCCCTCATCCTGTAGATGCACACAACTCCTTCCATCAAGAGGAAGGATCTAACACTTTGTCCCTTAGCTCAGGCCTGTTTAAGGCCTTATTTTGAAAGCAAAGGTAGTGAGAGGCCTGTCCTTCACCAAGACATCAAAACAACAACCAGAAGATGCCTTGCAGTTCCCACTTACTGTCTTGGAAGTGAGCTACTGCAGGGCCATGAGACCACAAGAGAAAACAAGAACAGGAAGCTCCTTGACTTGGATGTAAAAATGCCCTGCACAGGCTCATGTGTTAGGTCACTTGGTCTTCAACTGATACTAATGTTTGGGGAGTGTCTTTGTTAGGGTTTTACTGCTGTGAACAGACACCATGACCAAGGCAAGTCTTATAAAGGACAACATTTCATTGGGGATGGATTACATGTTCAGAGATTCAGTTCATTATCATCAAGGTAGGAACATGGCAGCATCCAGGCAGGCATGATACATGGTACAGGAGGAGCTGAGAGTTCTAAATCTTCATCTGAAGGCTACTAGGAGAAGACTGACTTCCAGGCAGCTAGGATGAGGGTCTTAATGCCCATACCCACAGTGGCACAGCTACTCGGACAGGGCCACACTATTCCAACAGGGCCACACCTTCTTATAGTGCCAATTCCTTGGCTGAGCATATACAAACCATCACAGGGAGATTGTGGAACTCTTGATAATAGGTGCCTAACTGGAAGAAATGGGTCACTATGGGGAAAACCTTGAAGTTTATATCTTGGCCCCACTTTCTGTCCCATCTCTGCTCTCCGGCCTACTAAATTATTAGTAGCAACTGTCAAATACTCTGGCCACCACCAAGCCTCCTGCTACCATGCCTTAGAGGACTGTATCACCTCACACCATGAGCCAAAATAAATATTTCACCATTTAAGCTGTTATTTGTCATAACAAGTGAAGATTAAAAAATATATATATATCAAAACAGGCAATTGGTACCAAGAACTGAGATCTTTGCTGGAATGTAGAATGAATCTAATCACGAGGTTCACAGTCCTTCTGACTGGATTGAAGTTTGAAGCTGTAGACTGGAGAACCCTGGGATGCTGTAGGACCATCCTGGAAGACCAAAATGCCTGTAAGAAAATGGTAAGTAAAGCCTGTGCTCATGAAGTTTTAGAGGGGAATAAGAAGTCTGTCAGGGTTTATGCCAGGAGCCATCCATGTTATATTCTGGCAAAACACATTCTGTCTGTGTCCTCAAACTTTAGTGAGGCAGTTCCTGTGATAGCAGAGATCTCATGACAAGGTAGCATCTGACTGTTCTGTACTTACTGCTCGCTACTCGTTACCATTTGTAGTGATAACAAGTAGCGAGAAGAGCAGAAAGTAAGAAGAATGTGCAGTTTGGCACACGGTGCGACGAACACTGTGGACAGCCTGTTTGTAATTCTTAAGGACATTAGTGCAGCAATTGCATAGAAACAATAAAAACAATTAATTACTTAGGCTACCCCCATGGGAAGCTCTGGGGTCCAACCTTGTGAAAGAAGAGTGCCCGAGAAGTAGACTACTAGAAAATGGCCACACTAGGGGAATGTTTTTCCAGGCTCAGTCACAGAGGCACACAAAAACTGAAGATGCTGTTAAACAAAGGACCCATTCCACACCTTGATCTGGCAGCAGAACTTGGCTACAGTGTTAGAGTAGTGTTGCTTAACAAGCCTGCAAGAATGGAGAGGATCATGGAAAGTTACGCCAGATTCAGAAGGTTAGGTGTCATAGACTGTAGTTGGATTCTCTCCCTACAACTACTGAGCAGGTTATGTATGAAGCTGTGAAGTTACAATAGAGACTGAGATTGATTTTCCTGGCATTTCTAAAGTTTGGTCATGTGATAGTTAATCTTAATAGTTGACTTGATTGGACTAAGAAATAGCTAGACTTGTAAATCACAACTCTGGGTGTATCTGTGAAGGCCTGATGAGAGATAATCAAGTCATATAGTTCTGACTTAGTGAATGAACTGCTACCTTGATGGATTTATATAACAGCAGCATTATTCAAAGCCGGTGAAAGTAGAAGGGACCCAGTTGAGAGACTGGCATTGTAAGTCCATCCTTGGAGGTTGTATCTTTTCCTGGATCTGTTCTATTTTTCCTTTGTCTGCTCCCTGGCTGCCATCATAATGCAAACTGCTCTTCTCTGCCATGCCCTTCCCAGTATGATGGGCTGAAACCTCTGAAACCATGCATTGGAATAAATCTTTCAAACTATAAATTACTTTTCTTTTGTGTTTGGCCATAGTAAAGCAAAATACTAATTAACACATGCCATATGGTGGAATCCCAGAAAGTTGAACGACAAAAAATCAAACAAGAGTAGCTTCCCAAAGTCAGTCATCCAACTCTGGATAGAATGAAGAAAGAATGGCAATGTTGTGGATACAGAGAAAAGAGAAGAGAAATCGATATGGAAGTATCAAGGTAATCAAAGTTCTTAAGCCAACTACTAGAGTCACTGATTAAAGATCCCCAGGTAACTTTGGGAATTAAACCTCAGAATTATCCAAGCCAAGATGGAATGAGTAAATGAGATCACACACACACACATGCACACATGCACACACATATAGCTATCGAGGGTTTTCCAGAACCATTGAAAAGGAACTGGAATGGTTTCTTGATATGTTTCAGCTACCTAACATCTGGAGAGAGAGATACACAAAGGATGGAGGTTTATATGTAAGCTCTGCAGACCTTCTCAGTGAGCTAGACCTCACAAACTATATCTTTGCCAAGTGTACAACTAGACAAGCAACAGCCATGTCTCAGAATTGAAGAAAATTCCACAACAGAAATGATACATACAAGGCTAATGTATGCGAGGTTTTACACTGAGGAAGTCATGTCTTACTTCTAGATGCCAAAATATTCTATAGACTGTCGAGTGACAAATTAATTAATATTTCAATGTCCTCAGAAACTGCTAGGACAATAAAAACTGTTTCATGAGGACATAAATTTTATTTGGTAATGAGATAAAATATAATAACCACAGAAGCCTGCAATTTCAAAACATCTGACAAATGAATTACTGTTTCCATGACAGAAATCTTCAAGGTGACAGAAAGAAACTGAGTATTAAGCAACTTTAATAAAATATTCTGCATACAGTAAAATGAAAAAAACTTTAGAATTTTCACTTTCTATTGCTTGTTTCTAAATAGACTCCTTGATGAATCGACATATGTATTTGATACAAAAATATAGCCTTCAAATATTAACCCACTAGGCTATTCACAAATTTTAGATATTGTCACAGTTATGTTATCAAAAGCATATGATTAGCTTCTAAAGATTCTATAAGAGTTTCTGTAGTTGCATTCTTCCTGCCATACTTGTGCACTAATTAATTCATTTATTAGGTAGATAATACTACCTTAGAGAAAAAATTCACATATGTGATATTAGATGAAAACAAAATAGCAACCACTTGTTCCGTATGTTTTTATTCTTTCAATCTTTCTGTGTCTAAAATATAACTATTCTAATAAAAACCATCCTTAAGAAGCAAAATAGAGCCAGCATCCAGCTGTGATAATAAGACTTGAGACTGGGGCATATCAAAGAGTATTACAAACAAAATAACCATTTCTTGCAATACTGTAAGTCAGAAAGGATGATAGGAAAAACAATAAAAGCATTTTTCATACAAGGAAAAAAATTGAAGAGAAGAATTGATTAAAATTAATTGATAAATTGATTTTGTCATTAGTCAACTGATAAATTGCACTTTATAGAATTTTACAGCCTATAATCAGACGTGGTTGTGGTAATAGACCTAGAAATGCATTTCGTAGATGAAAGCGCCAAATGGGAGGCTATGAAAACAGTAGGGGACCAACAACAAAGTCTATGCTGACCACTTCAAAACAAGACAAGAATTTTGGAGGCCTTCGTAACATTAGGAATTCCTTCTCCATTCTTGAATACCAGATTACCATATTTCCAAGCATTTAGAATCAATGTCATCCATTTTTGAAATAACAGAGAGACCAGAATAATGTGAACAAAAACTTTTTAATTTGCTAATGCTAACATTTTAGCAATTCTTTAACTAGGAATATGTAAGTACTAATGGTTACAAATTCTTTATTAAATATTTCAATTAGCAATAAGTGCTCCCTCTATGGTATTAAAAAGAAAGAAGATAATTTTAAAAGATAATGCTGTGCTCAAAGACATAGTACCCCATTTTTAACAACTGTATAAAGTTCTTTTGGAAAGAACCTGTGGTTATTTGGTTTATATTCAATAGTTCTCAACCTGTTAGTAGACACAGATATTTTCATTATGATTGATAACAATAGCAAAAATTACAATTATGAAATAGCAACAAAAATAATTTTGTGTTTGGAGGTCACTACAACATGAGGAACTGCATTAAAGAACTACAACATTAGGAAGGTTAAGAACCACTGGTTTACATAGTTAAGGAATAGTTTATCCAGGGATGCTCCCTGATCACATGGCCACCAAAGCATAGAGAAAAGACAAGGATCCCAGTCCAGTCTCTTGATTCTCCATCAACCACCCCTTTCTCTACTTGATGACTATGCTTATTTGAAACTGAAATGTCTCCCACAGGTTCATGTTTGAGTGCTTGTTCCCCAAGCAGTTTCACTATTTGGAACGCTATGTATCTTCTAGAAGAAAAATCCCCATAGTGTAAATAAGTCGCTATAGGTGGACCTTTGATTCCAGCCTCTTCCTCTGCTTCCTAGACAGCTTCTGCCACATTTCCACCGCCATGCACTCTTCCATGCCCTTAAAACCCAAGAACAAAAACAAGCCTTCATTCCCTTAAGTTGTCTCCATGAGATCACAAATGCAAAGTTAAGCTAACACAATGTCATCCGCTTTAACTTTGGTACAGTGAGTGGTCCCAGACTTGTAGAGCAAATGCCCATAAAAAGTCACTGCTTATCAGCTAACAAAAACACCAGACCCTACAAAAAGGCTTGCAGCACATAGCCCAGACAAAGACATATGCCTTCCATCATATACTATAAAGTAATGTCTTAATTGAAGTTCCCATAGCTGGAAAGAAATATCATGACCAAGGTAACTCTTATAAAAGAAAAAAAATTTAATTAGGGCTAGCTTACAGTTTCAGAGGTTCAGTCCATTATCATCATGGTAGGAAACCTAGCAGAATGCAGGCAGACATGGTGCTAGAGAAAGAGCTGGGAGTTCTACATCTTGGTCTGCAGGCAGCAGGTGACTGTGTGCTGCACTGGGCATAGCTGACGTCCTCAAAGCCTACCCCCACAATGACACACTTCCTCCAACAAGACCACACTTAATCCAACAAGGCCACACCTCTAAATAGTGCCATGCCTTATGGCCAAACATTCAAACGTGTGATTCTGTGGGGACCTTTTCTATTCAATCCACCACAAATAAGGAATGCAAATAGAGAGGCAAATCAAAGATGTTCTTTAGAAGGACAAGCTTCAGCTTGATCAAACCCATAGTCCATTATCTGAGTGGGTATGAACTATCTCATCCTACCTTCCTGACTGTAAGGTCTCTGATAAGATTCAACATCACTTCAGTAAGTATCTATTATGGTTTTAATTTCTGTCTCTTTTTGAAAGTTTGTAGGGGAAATTTCAATTAATTTTAGACTGTTAGTACTTCTGCAGAGGACTACAAGATGGCATGCAGTATTTTTAAACAAGGCCTAATATAAAATTAATTACAAAATAATTATTAAGTATATATGCATAACATACAAGTACATGTTTAAACATGTAAACTTATTCATCTGTGAGTATGTGCATGTTGAGGTTTGATCTGTTGCTATGGATTGTAATGCGAAATTCTATACCTGAAGGTCTAGGCCTGCAAGAGACTTACCATATTTTCAAGGTTTTGTTGTGCAAAATCTTTTTCCTTGATTTAAAACTTGGTAAAATAAAATTGGTTACAGTCAGTTACTGGAGGTATCAGAAGTAGGTGAATTTGGAGTGATCTGGTTGGGAGGGAGGAGAGGCTAATGGAGAAGGAAGAAGGACAAGAGGGAGGAGGAAGCATCCATGAGGAGAGATGAACCATGAACACATGGCCAGCAGAAGCAGCAAGTATCTGAGGTACACTTCTGGGGAGGTAGCAAGGCCAGTCGTTAGGAAAGTAGATCAGGGGTGACCCCCAGTAATTGTCAAAGTCAAATAAAATAACCATAGTCTGGGGTTCACTTATATGTAAGCTAGTCAGGGATAAGCTTAAATTGGTTGTGCATGTGGTGTGTGTGTGTGTGTGTGTGTGTGTGTGTGTGTGTGTGTGTGTGTAGGTCTGTGTGTGTTTGTGTGTGTATTGGTGTATGTGATGTGAGTATGTGAGTGTGTTATATGTGTGGTGTATTAGTGTATGGCGTGAAATGGTATGTAGTGTGTGTGAGTGTTTGCATTACGTGAGTATGTGGTATGTATGTGTGATTTCTTAGTGTGTGGTATACATTAGTGAATGTGTGGTGTGGTATGGTATGTGTGTGTATGTGTGTGTGTGTGTGTGTGTGTGTGTACTGACTGTGCTGTGTGTATTTGTGGTATGGTGTGTGTACATGTCATGGGGTATGGTATGTATGGGGTGTGTGTGTGTGTGTGTGTGTGTGTGTGTGTGTGTGTGTGTGAATGTGTGTGTGTGTGGTGAGGTGAGGTGAGGTGAGGTTGATGGCAGAGAGGCTCAAACCAAGAGCCTCAAGCATGCCAGAAAATTGCTTTACCATTTATTCGCCATCTCCATCTCCAAGCATATTTTAAATCTTAGATTGGCTTCTTTCTTTATTCTATCACCTCAGCACTATTTCCAAAGTTAAATGTATGCATATAATTAAAATCATTGCGATATCTGGGTTGGTGGGATGGCTCAGTAGTTAAGATCATGTGCCACTGTCGCAGAAGATCTAGTTTGGTTCTAGCATCTGCATCAAGAAGCTCAGCTAAAGAGAGATCTGATGCCTCTGATTTCTACAGTCACCTGCACACATACACATACATACACATACATACACAGAGAGAGAGAGACAGAGAGACAGAGAGGCAGAGAGACAGAGACAGAGACAGAGAGAGACAGAGATACCTATAAACACACAGGTACACATATATGCATACATACACATATATACAAATACATATACAATACACAGACACATGCATCCATATATACATACACATACATGCATATTCATACACACATATAACCACAGACACTATAAGCTACAAAAACAAAAACCCTCTTTCTTTCTTTCTTAATCTGGTTTTGTCATGTATTTGTCACACAAGTGAAGAAAGAGAAAATTGTTACAATAAACCTGAGAGTGTGGGTTTAGGCCGTTGGACTTAGCTTCTGGGAGAATGTCTAGGTGTTTGAAGCTGTGTGGTAAAGAAACCATAGACTTCTGTAAGCGGAGCCTAGCTGGCCCATGTGGTGGGAGTTCAGAAGGTCAGGACACCAGGGAAATGTGAACAGTGGATGCAGCTTTTGGAATCTCAGAGGGGAACAAAGACTCTGCCAGGAGCTGGACAAGACTCTTTTGTGTTATATTTTTGGCAAAGGATCTGCCCACATTCTGCATGTGTCCTTGACTTACACTACCCCCGCTATGATAGATTGCATACTCAACTGAGAACCAAAACAAACCCTTTCTTTGGTGGCTTTTCTTGAGTATTATGTCATCCCAGTGAGAACAAAAACTAATACAACTCATTGTATCAGAGTGACCCAAGAACTTTGAAAAATGCTTTCAACCCAGAGTGACCAATCCGGCTTCTCAAGAGCACGTACGAGCAGTGAGCCTAAGTCCTGAACATCTTATTTTTCCTAGCACTGTGATGACATACTCAACAAAACAATGTAAGGAAGCGAAGATGTGGTTGGGCGCATAATTTTAAGGGATATAAAACATCATGGTGGAGAAAGCACCATGCTATCTCAACACCAAATACATCACTTTCAAACCATAGCAAGTCCCAACTTTCATTGTCATTTCTTTTGGGTTGCTGCCAGCAAAGCTTCTTGGAGCTGTATGTTACTGTGTACAAGTGATTCCATGGCTCAGGTGATGTGGTGTCTTAAAGATGCTTCCTCACAGTACTCCTTTTTCTTATTTGCATTGGTCTGTTTAGCTACGGGACTCCAAACTCAGCTAGGACAATGGAAGCGAGAGAGATCTTCCTCACCCAACGAGGGCAGTTGAGCCAACAAGTAATGTCTTATGTGGATTCGTGGCCATAAGCCTAGACATCTTCTTCCAGATGTGACTTACACCTTAGAAATAGTTTTTATCTTTCCAAGCCAGCCAGCCAACAATCATCTAACCCCCTTGATCCTCAATGATACACCAACAAGCTGACCAACAAGCTGACTTTTGATAATAGCCAATACAGATGCAGATGCAAAGGCACCCAATGGAGGAGTTAGGGGAAGGACCAAAGGAGCAGAAGGGGTTTGCAACCCCATAGCAAGACCAACAATATCAACCAAACAGAAGCCCCCCCCCATCCCCCGGAGTTCCCAGGGACTAAACCACCAATGAAAGAGGACATGTGGAGGGGCCCATGGCTCCAGTTGCATACGTAGCAGAGGATTGCCTATCTGGCTGGCATCCTGGGAGGCTTGAAACCCTAGCATAGGGGAATGCTAGGGTGGTGAGGTGGGAGTAGGTGGGTGGGTGGGTGAGCACCCTCATAGAAGGGGGGAGTTGATGGATGGAATAGTGGATTTGCAGGAGGAAACTGAGAAGGGGGATGACATTTGAAATGTAAATAAATAAAAAAATGATAAAAAGTAAAGAAAGAAAAAAGAATTTGTCCTTTGCATATTTTTAATCCTTACAGGGATCCTTTGAGGTAAATATTTTTTACCCCATTTTGTTTCTGATTAAGGAAGAGGACGATAAAGAGGTGATATAGAACAGCTAGTAACAAGCAGTAATTGGGCTGGATTTGAACCTAAGAAGACTGGCTACAGAGCTTGGACTCTTAACCACGTCTCCCTTAAATTCAGAGAAAGGAAACTTCATGCTTCTTGGAAGTGCCATAAATCCTATGTAAGATTGCCCCTTCCTTGTACCATCTCTACCCAATATCCAAAATGTAGATCAGAGGTTTCTCACACGAGAAAATGAATAATGCACTCTACAGAGTAGTCAGCACCTATGTGTCTTAGAGGGTAGAGACCACCCTAATGATCCTTCAAAGGCATAGAATTAGTGGTCTGCCTTAAGTATCTTTGTTCTCCACCTGTATAAGAAATGTCTGGAGACTTTTAAACACTCATTCATAGCATGAATCCTGCACAAAGAAAAATAAGTCTTCATTTTCACTGTCATTTGACTGAATTCTAGTACTTTCTTAAGTTATAAATTTTGTTGAAATGATGAAGTAGAATTGTCAAAAGCACTGTCTTCATAATCAATTGAAATCACATCTATTTTCAAACCATTTCAGTCTCCAGACACCAGACACACACACACACACACACACACACACACACACACACACACACACACACTTCATTGAAATTTCTGCTAGATAACTGTACTAAGTTCAAATTCTTGTTATTAATATGTAATAAAAATATCTATAGTGCTAAATTAGAACTATATGTTAGTTGTTTGGTTAACATTATTTCAATGAAATTGTTTTTCTTCTTAAAACTATTTATTTTCATTGTATGCATGTGGTTTTGCCTGCTGATATATAAATGCTACATGGGCATGCCTGGTACCTTCCAAGAAAAGACCAGGGTGTTGCATTTCCTGAAACTGGAGTCTGGGAATCAAACTGTGGTCTCTTCCAAGAGCGTCAAAAGCTTTTGACCACTGAGCCTTTTCTCCAGCTCCAGTGCTGTGTATTGTATGTAATACATTAATAAGATCATCTGAGAAGAAATCTCTATGCATAGAAAGACTCGGTTATCATTTTCATGTTACTTTTTTTCATGGCATTGTACATGCTAAGTTAGCCCTTCCCACTGAGTTACAGCCTTATCCCCGAATCCCTGCTGTAATAGATTTTCCTCCTCTGCTGCACAGCCTTGCTCTCTTTCAATCTATGGCACACCTTAGATCTCATTTGTCCAGCACAACCATTATTATATTTTATTGTTAGGGTCAACTGTAGACCTCATCAAGCTCCAGAGAAAGCATAACAATTCGAAGGTTTCCCTTAGGAAGTTGCAGAGCTTCGGTTTAGAAATCAAAGCAAAATCTCTATGAAGAGAGGGAGAACTAGATGGGGCAAATGTAAGATGCTTTTGTTTTTCCCCATTCTTCCCTCCCTCCCCATGCCATCTCTCCTTCTGCAGGTTCCAAAACTATTGCCCCTTCCTCCTCCTCTATCCTTCATAAACATTTCACCCTGAAAGCCTCCTGCCCATGCAAGCTCATCCCGACACCTGTTCCTCAGAGGACCTGAAATGACCTGATTTACTCCTGCCCTGTTGTTTTTAGAGAATCACTATTGCTGTGGCTATGCCCCATACTCGTCATGACTAGGGAAAACATTCCCCTTGGTTTGCCCAACAGAGTTCAGTTACATTTGCTATCAGCATAATTATGTACAGTCCCCTGCACACCCTCAATGTCTCCCTTATTGTATGACAAATTCTACATTGACCTCTGGCAAAACCTGTTTTCAAAGAGTCACCCAATAAATGTTCCCCACAATATATTTTGTGGAACACAACTCTTAAAAGATGCTTTAGGAAGGAAAAAAAATGGCTCACTGGATGAATCACTGAGGGAAATAAGCCTGTGAATTCACAATTACTATCAGTGTGTTAAAATTGGGAAGAGGTCTTGATGTACAAAACCTTTCTTATCTTTGTGAGTACTAAGTGTTTCCCAAGCTACCATAAAACCATTTTCCCTTGAACCCATAATGCATTTTGGGTGGGTCTCTGCCAAGATCGATTCTCTCTATTAGCATCTGCCCTTCAAGTCAGCTAGAGGTGTTGGGAGGTTCAGAGGGCAGCAACTTGCTCACTGAGAAACCTGGGCTGGATTCATGAAGCAACTGGGTTCCAGTCTGTTCTGGCTCCCAGTTCACCTGTGAGTGTAATTCACATTAGCAACTGTGATCCACAAAGCCATTTTGGCCCTTGGTTAAGTGAAGTAATTTGGATCTCAGCGGTGCTTTTAATGGCTTCTAATTTCACTCATAAAATTTTTCAATCATAAAAATCCTCATTTTTAGTACCGAATGGGGAATTTTGTCAGCAAATTACTTGATCTATAGTCAGTAAGGTAATTTCAAAGAGCCCCTTCCATCTGGCCAGTTTTCCTCCTCCCATCCTTGCCAAGACTATGCCTTATGCTCGGCTTTTCTATTGGAAGTAGGGGCAAGAAGTGTCCACATTGAGCACATATTGAGCTCATTCATCTTTTAGTTTCCCCTGATATGTTGTAATCCCACTAGATGCAGGTCCTTAAAGGATAAACAATACACTATAGACATATATGTAAACATAAGCATGTTCCCTTGGTGCTGTGGTTTGAATCTACATCTCCTTGAAAATTTGTATGTTAGGACTTGAACTTCAACGTGGTGGTGATGCTACAAAGGAGGGCCTCTGGTGGCAATTATTAAGTAGCTTCCATCGTGAAGCGATCAAGTCCGTCCTCGCAGATGAGGTCGATGTCATTAGAGAAGAGGTTGCAGGCAGCTGCCTGACCCTATCCATAAGTACCCTGGTTGTTTTTTCATGCTATTCTGTTTCACCACTGAAGGACACAGAGTTGCCCTCTGCAGCTTGCAGAATGACATTTCACCTGGAAAGCAGAGAGAGGTTCACCAGACATTAAATCTATAAGAACCTTTAGACTGGACTTTCTGGTCTTTTGAGCCAGGAGCAATCCATTCCAATGATGGAATGTGAGATATGTTTACTATATCAGCAGCAATAGACTAAAAACACTACATATTTGGTTAAATGCTTTGAGCACTGTGCTTGTTTTGTTTGTTTTGTTTTGGCATAAAGGGAGAAGAAAAGAAAAAAGAAGAAAAGAAAGGGTGGAAGGAAACTTAGGATGTTGGTAGAAATTGAAGAAAATCCATTGCCTAGCTTTGGGCTCACTCTTCCTTCCCAAGGAGACTACCTAGCAGGACCCCAAGAGCAGCCTGCTTCCCCATGGAAGCCTTTGCCGACCCCAAGACTAACCATCTTGGAACCCTGCCCCACTAATACATCCCAGTTGAATTTGTCTAGCTCGGGGCTCGATCTCCTTCTCTCTCTCTCTCTCTCTCTCTCTCTCTCTCTCTCTCTCTCTCTCTCGCCCCACGGAGGTTTGTAGGACCAAGAGCCTCCTACCTCCCTGTGGAGACCTGCAGAGACCTCAAGAACTATGAGCTTGGAACATTGTCCCACCAAACCCTTGCCCGTGGGGTTCACCATAGGCACAACCAGCAAAGTCTGGTACCCTAACCTCTATTGTCTGGCCCATGCATCTTCCTGAGAAGTCCTTCTGCTATCAGGATCATCCAGCCAACACCAAAAGAACACAATCAACACGACCCAGAGCAATATGGCACCACCAGAGAACCCAGCTCTCCTACTACAGAAAATGCTAGATATCCTAGTGAAAATGAAGCACAAGAAGATGTTCCTAAATCCAATATTTTGAAGATGATAGAGGCCTTTAAAGAGGAAGTGAATAAGTACCTTAAATAAATACAGGAAACTATATCCAAACAGGTAGAGGTATTAAAAGAGGAAGCAAATAAATATAAATAAATACAGAAAAATACAATCAAGCAGATGAACGATATGAGTAAAGCTGTCCAAGACCTGAAAGGAGAGATAAAAGGAAGGACACTTCATATTCATCAAAGGAAAAATCCACCAAGATGAACTCTCAATCCTAAAGATCTATGCCCCAAATACAAGGGCACCTACATACGTAAAAGAAACCTTACTAAAGCTCAAAACACACATTGCACCTCACACAATAATAGTAGGAGATTTCAACACCCCACTCTCATCAATGGACAGATCATGGAAACAGAAATTAAACAGAGACATAGACAGACTAAGAGAAGTCATGAGCCAAATGGACTTAACGGATATTTATAGAATGTTCTATCCTAAAGCAAAAGGATATACCTTCTTCTCAGCTCCTCATGGTACCTTCTCCAAAATTGACCATATAATTGGTCAAAACACGGGCCTCAACAGGTACAGAAAGATAGAAATAATCCCATGCGTGCTATCAGACCACCACGGCCTAAAACTGGTCTTCAATAACAATAAGGGAAGAATGCCCACATATACGTGGAAATTGAACAATGCTCTACTCAATGATAACCTGGTCAAGGAAGAAATAAAGAAAGAAATTAAAAACTTTTTAGAATTTAATGAAAATGAAGGTACAACATACCCAAACTTATGGGACACAATGAAAGCTGTGCTAAGAGGAAAACTCATAGCACTGAGTGCCTGCAGAAAGAAACAGGAAAGAGCATATGTCAGCAGCTTGACAGCACACCTAAAAGCTCTAGAACAAAAAGAAGCACATACACCCAGGAGGAGTAGAAGGCAGGAAATGATCAAACTCAGAGCTGAAATCAACCAAGTAGAAACAAAAAGGACCATAGAAAGAATCAACAGAACCAAAAGTTGGTTCTTTGAGAAAATCAACAAGATAGATAAACCCTTAGCCAGACTAATGAGAGGACACAGAGAGTGTGTCCAAATTAACAAAATCAGAAATGAAAAGGGAGACGTAACTACAGATTCAGAGGAAATTCAAAAAATCATCATATCTTACTATAAAAGCCTATATTCAACAAAACTTGAAAATCTACAGGAAATGGACAATTTCCTAGACAGATACCAGGTACCGAAGTTAAATCAGGAACAGATAAACCAGTTAAACAGCCCCATAACTCCTAAGGAAATAGAAGCAGTCATTAAAGGTCTCCCAACCAAAAAGAGCCCAGGTCCAGACAGGTGTAGTGCAGAATTCTATCAAACCTTCATAGAAGACCTCATACCAATATTATCCAAACTATTCCACAAAATTGAAACACATGGAGCACTACCGAATTCCTTCTATGAAGCCACAATTATTCTTATACCTAAACCACACAAAGACCCAACAAAGAAAGAGAACTTCAGACCAATTTCCCTTATGAATATCGACGCAAAAATACTCAATAAAATTCTGGCAAACCGAATTCAAGAGCACATCAAAACAATCATCCACCATGACCAAGTAGGCTTCATCCCAGGCATGCAGGGATGGTTTAATATACGGAAAACCATCAACATGATCCATTATATAAACAAACTGAAAGAACAAAACCACATGATCATTTCATTAGATGCTGAGAAAGCATTTGACAAAATTCAACACCCCTTCATGATAAAAGTCCTGGAAAGAATAGGAATTCAAGGCCCATACCTAAACATGGTAAAAGCCATATACAGCAAACCAGTTGCTAACATTAAACTAAATGGAGAGAAACTTGAAGCAATCCCACTAAAATCAGGGACTAGACAAGGCTGCCCACTCTCTCCCTACTTATTCAATATAGTTCTTGAAGTTCTAGCCAGAGCAATCAGACAACAAAAGGAGGTCAAGGGGATACAGATCAGAAAAGAAGAAGTCAAAATATCACTATTTGCAGATGATATGATAGTATATTTAAGTGATCCCAAATGTTCCACCAGAGAACTACTAAAGCTGATAAACAACTTCAGCAAAGTGGCTGGGTATAAAATTAACTCAAATAAATCAGTAGCCTTCCTCTACACAAAAGAGAAACAAGCCGAGAAAGAAATTAGGGAAATGACACCCTTCATAATAGACCCAAATAATATAAAGTACCTCGGTGTGACTTTAACCAAGCTAGTAAAAGATTTGTACAATAAGAACTTCAAGACACTGAAGAAAGAAATTGAAGAAGACCTCAGAAGATGGAAAGATCTCCCATGCTCATGGATTGGCAGGATTAATATAGTAAAAATGACCATTTTACCAAAAGCGATCTACAGATTCAATGCAATCCCCATCAAAATACCAATCCAATTCTTCAAAGAGTTAGACAGAACCATTTGCAAATTCATCTGGAAAAACAAAAAACCCAGGATAGCTAAAACGATCCTCAACAATAAAAGGACTTCAGGGGGAATCACTATCCCTGAACTCAAGCAGTATTACAGAGCAATAGTGATAAAAACTGCATGGTATTGGTACAGAGACAGACAGATAGACCAATGGAATAGAATTGAAGACCCAGAAATGAACCCACACACCTATGGTCACTTGATTTTTGCCAAAGGTGCCAAAACCATCCAATGGAAAAAAGATAGCATTTTCAGCAAATGGTGCTGGTTCAACTGGAGGTCAACATGTAGAAGAATGCAGATCGATCCATGCTTATCACCCTGTACAAAGCTTAAGTCCAAGTGGATCAAGGACCTCCACATCAAACCAGACACACTCAAACTAATAGAAGAAAAACTAGGGAAGCATCTGGAACACATGGGCACTGGAAAAAATTTCCTGAACAAAACACCAATGGCTTATGCTCTAAGATCAAGAATCGACAAATGGGATCTCATAAAACTGCAAAGCTTCTGTAAGGCAAAGGACACTGTGGTTAGGACAAAACGGCAACCAACAGATTGGGAAAAGATCTTTACCAATCCTACAACAGATAGAGGCCTTATATCCAAAATATACAAAGAACTCAAGAAGTTAGACCGCAGGGAGACAAATAACCCTATTAAAAAAAATGGGGCTCAGAGCTAAACAAAGAATTCACAGCTGAGGAATGCCGAATGGCAGAGAAACACCTAAAGAAATGTTCAACATCTTTAGTCATAAGGGAAATGCAAATCAAAACAACCCTGAGATTTCACCTCACACCAGTGAGAATGGCTAAGATCAAAAACTCAGGTGACAGCAGATGCTGGAGAGGATGTGGAGAAAGAGGAACACTCCTCCATTGTTGGTGGGGTTGCAGACTGATACAACCATTCTGGAAATCAGTCTGGAGGTTCCTCAGAAAATTGGACATTGAACTGCCTGAGGATCCAGCTATACCTCTCTTGGGCATATACCCAAAAGATGCCCCAACATATAAAAAAGACACGTGCTCCACTATGTTCATCACAGCCTTATTTATAATAGCCAGAAGCTGGAAAGAACCCAGATGCCCTTCAACAGAGGAATGGATACAGAAAATGTGGTACATCTACACAATGGAATATTACTCAGCTATCAAAAACAACCGCTTTATGAAATTCGTAGGCAAATGGTTGGAACTGGAAAATATCATCCTGAGTGAGCTAACCCAATCACAGAAAGACACATATGGTATGCACTCATTGACAAGTGGCTATTAGCCCAAATGCTTGAATTACCCTAGATGCCTAGAACAAATGAAACTTAAGACGGATGATCAAAATGTGAATGCTTCAGTCCTTCTTTAAAAGGGGAACAAGAATACCCTTGGCAGGGAATAGAGAGGCAAAGATTAAAACAGAGACTGAAGGAACACCTTCAGAGCCTGCCCCACATGTGGCCCATACATATATAGCCACCCAATTAGACAAGATGGATGAAGCAAAGAAGTGCAGGCCGACAGGAGCCGGATGTAGATTGCTCCTGAGAGACACAGCCAGAATACAGCAAATACAGAGGCGAATGCCAGCAGCAAACCACTGAACTGAGAATAGGACCCCCGTTGAAGGAATCAGAGAAAGAACTGGAAGAGCTTGAAGGGGCTCGAGACCCCATATGTACAACAATGCCAAGCAACCAGAGCTTCAAGGTACTAAGCCACTACCTAAAAACGATACATGGACTGACCTTGGACTCTGACCTCATAGGTAGCAATGAATATCCTAGTAAGAACACCAGTGGAAGGGGAAGCCCTGGGTCCTGCTAAGACTGAACCCCCAGTGAACTAGACTGTTGGGGGGAGGGCGGCAATGGGGGGAGGGTGGGCAGGGGAACACCCATAAGGAAGGGGAGGGGGAGGGGAATGTTTGACTGGAAACCAGGAAAGGAAATAACACTCGAAATGTATATAAGAAATACTCAAGTTAATAAATTATTCTCTCTTGAAAATGAAAAAAAAAAGAGCAATGGTAATGAAAACTGCATGGTATTGATATATAAACAGAAAGCCTGAATGATGGAATCAAACTGAAGACCCAGAAACAAATCCACATACCTCTGAATACTTGATTTTTGAAAAAGAAAATGATATAATGAAAAATGGAAAGTGTCTTCAACAAATGGTGCTGGTCTAACTGGATGTCTGCATGTAGAAGAATTTGAAACCAGATACACTAAATCTAATAGAATAGAAAATAGGCAATAGTCTTGAGTGCATTGGCACAGGAAACAACTTCCTGAACAGAACACCAATGACTGAGGCACTGGTCAAGAATTAATTACTTGGACTTCATGAAACTGAAAAGCTTCTGTAAGTCAAAAGATATCATCATTAGGATAAAACGACAGTCTATAAATTGGGAAAAGATCTTTACTAAGCCTACATTTAACAGAGGGAAAATGTATATAAAACTCAGGAAGTTAGACACAAGCAATCCAAATGACTCAGTTAAAAGTGGGGTACAGAG
This sequence comes from Rattus norvegicus, assembly GCF_021556685.1. Taxonomy (NCBI): domain Eukaryota; kingdom Metazoa; phylum Chordata; class Mammalia; order Rodentia; family Muridae; genus Rattus; species Rattus norvegicus. The sequence goes on from NC_141550.1 coordinate 83,768,360, forward strand.
CTATACAGAGAATTCTCAACAGAGGAATCTCAAATGGGCAAGAAGCACCTAAAGAAATGTTCAATGTCCTTAGTCATCAGGGAAATGCAAATCAAACCAAATCTGGATTCCAGCATATTAGCCATAGAGTACCGAATAACAATACTATAATTAAAAGACACCAAATATAATCAACCTAAAAAGCCCAATAACAAGGAGAGCCCAAGGGTGGATGGGTGAGTATTTCTCAGGAGAAACAAAATAGACATCAGAAGTTGAAGGAAATGGGGAAGGGGACAGGAAGCTGTGTGGAGGGATCAGATGTAAGGCCAGCAGGGGAGAGAGAAGGAAAATTGGTGGTTAGGGAGGAGCAATCTCTAGGATGTGTCAGAGATCTGATAAATGGACACCACAGCGTCTATGGGGGGTTACTCTAACTGAGATTCCTAGTAGTGGGGGGATATGGATCTGGAAGTAGCCACTTCCTCTAGCCAGGCACAACTCCCAGTGGAGGGATGTTGACAATAACCCATCCAAAATGTGTCCTGCCTACAAGAAGTCAAGGGACCAAGATAGAGCACAGAGGAAGGGAATTGCCAATCAATGACTGCCCCAAATGGAGACCCAGCCCATGGGCAAGAACCAATCCCTGACACTATTGATGATACTCTGTTATGCTTGCACATAGAAACCTACCATTACTGTCCTCTGAGAGACTCCATCCATCAGCCAATGGAAAGAGATGCAGAGACCCACAGTCAATCATTAAATGGAGCTCAGGTATTCTTATGAAAATGTTGGGAGAAGGACTGAGAGACACTAAGAAAACAAGGACTCCACAGGAAGATCTACAGAGTCAACTTTGAAACCTTTGAGGTTTCCCAGAGACTGAACTACCAACCAAAGAGTGAGCATGGACTGGATATAGGCCCCTTGCACATATGAAGCATATGAGCAGCTTGGTTTTCATGTTGTTTCATATTGTGTCCTCCAACAACTGGAGTAGGGACTGTCCCTAAGTCTATTGCCTGTCTGCCTGTTGATCCTGTACCCCTAAATAGATCACCTTGTCTGGCCTCATTGGGAAAGGATGCACCTAGTCCTGCAGTGATTGGATATGCAGAGGAGGAAGGTAGTGGGGAGTTAACAACCAGGGCTCCCCCTTTGCAAAGGGAAAGGGGAGGGTGGAGTAGAAGGAGGATCTTTGTGAGGGTGTACCAGAAGGAGGGGGGCTGATACTAGTACGTAAAGTAAATAAATACCAAAACCTACTTTCATAAGTATTTACATATCAAAGACCCCAGGGGGAAAAGATTAACAAATAAAGTACTAAGGCCCACTGGATTTTTACCGAAAGAATCCTGATTCAATTCATATTTGCTTCATGCTACGTTTTGCCATCTTCCAAACTACTGCTTGGACTAAGTAATTATGAATTAGAAGAAACGTTATATTGTGTAGTGTTGATAGGCAGAAAGGGCCAAATGCTGAATAACACTCAGGGATATGAAGGTTGTTCTTGTGACACTACACAAATAGCAAGACTTTCATTTGAAAAACATAGACACTCAGGAGGGACTGTTTGTGAGGAGGAAGGGCGCTTGTAAGAAGGAAGGGAGAAGACAAGAGAAACTGGGAGGTCAATCTGAGCAAAGTATGTTGACACACATACAGGGACTAGTAGAATGGAATTTATTATTTGGTATGCTAACTAAAGCAATTAGTAAGTTGTTGACAAAACCATAAAGCCAAATCTGTTGCTTTGAAGGAAGCAATACACCACAATAATATTTCTTTAACTCTGATAAGCACACATACTCGGGTCATTCATGTCACGAGAGACAAGAATTCATGTGTGCTAAGTAATAATCTATCAAAGTGTAAACTGAACAAAAGGTAATAAACTAAAGGTGATAGACCATGCCTGTAGTGTCAAATAGAATCAGGAGGATTATAGCAAGTTCCAGGGCAGCCTAGGCTGAATAGTATATTCTAGGTCAGCCTGAGCTATATAGCAAGACACCATAATGCTAGGCAGGCAAGCGACCAGTTGAGCTACATCTTCACCGTTGGTACTTCAGTGCTTAGCATACATTTTATTTTCTACTTTTAAATTAATTAAACTACAGAACTAATTTTCATGCATCATTAAAACAAAAGCAGAATGTGGGAAACTTAACCATGGTGCACAATGATGTCCACTGAGCAAAGTCGAACCTAGCTTCCTAAGCTTGTCTTAAAACCTGTTTATGCTGCTAGGCTGGATAACAGCACTTCCTGCTCTTATAGAAGGCCTGACTTCGATTCCTAGCATCAACATGGTGGTTCAAGGGCATCTGTAATTTCAGTTTTAGGGCATCCAATGCTCTCCTCTTCCCTTTAAGATCACCAAATGTGCACATGATACACTAAAAGACATACAGCCAAAACACAGATACCATTAATAACTCTAATTTTTACAAAATTTCAAAGTGTCGTGAGATGACAATAAAATGAAGACTTTTTGCAGGACTCTAGGTCGCTCCCGCCACCTCCCACCACCACTGCCATTATCTTCTCTGGCCCCTGTTACTGCCTCTTGCTGCCTCTGTATCTCCCTACAAATAGTCCTTCCCCTACATTATCACCTTTTCTAACATCTGGGTCATTCTGTGTAACACAGCCTAGTGGAACTGCAACATAATTGAGCTCCGGCAACTGAAGAGAATGCTCTGCCTGACTCAGTGACTCTCCTAGGCTCCAGATGCAAAGCCTGGGCCTGGGAATCCTATGTGCAACTGCTGCCGTTCTGCATGAGTCCACTTTAGAGATTTAAAAAAGTGCCATTGGGCTCTTTCACCTCTACTGCACTCCTCCCCAGGTGTTTCCAGGTCCTGTCTTCTAATGTCTATCTAGGGATTGTGACCACCATAAACTCAACTCCATGGCAAAGCAAACTGCAAGCTGGAAGTGGTGCCTTCTGTTTTAGAAAAGTCAACTGGCTGCATTTGGTCAAAACAAAACATCTGTCGGGGGACAGACAGATTTCATGCCGCACTCCAAACTGTGTACTTGACACCGCTCTACTTAAAAGTGCTGCTGACAGCTGGAGTCCAGAGCGAGTTGAAAGCCTTCGCTCTGTAGTTTGCATCTCTGTCATTGAAAGGCAGCACCGTTCAATCAGCTAAGCATGCTTTAAGCCAGAAAATTCTCACTCCCCTCTGTCAGAGCTGGTTCTGCCTTGTATGTCTCTGTTGACAGCATTCCCTATCCCTCATCTTCACACCACTTCCAGCCAGAATCACACATCTCATCAGTCGTGATCGCATGATGCTTAGTACTATATGCCAACTTGACTGGGCTACAGGCTGCTCAGACAGCTGGTCAATGTTATGCCAAGAGTGTTTGGAAGGGTGTTTCTGAATGGTACCAGCATTTATATCAGTAGACCAAATAAGACAGACAGCTCTCTCTGACATAGATGGGGCCCATCTCTTCAGTTGAAGGACTGGTTAAAACTTAACTCTTTTAATGAAATCATGCCTTCTACCCAATTGTATCAATCTACATATCGTCTTTTCTTGCCCTGGGGTTTGAACTGAAATGTTGGCCTTTCTCCGGACTCTACCTACCAGCCTTCACAGTAGGGTTTAAGCTACCAGCTCTGCTGGGTTGCAAGACCTGTGAACTGAGACTAGAACCAAAGCAGCCAACAGCTATCCTCAGCCCCCCAGCTCCTGACTGCAGACCTTGAGGTTTGTCAGCCTGAATGACCAACTGAACCACTCCATATCTCTGTCTATGACTGTACACACTTGATTCCTGTATTCTGTTCCTCTGGAGCACCTAGCTGCTCCAGGTAGCCTCCTATCTCAGGGCCACTGTCAACTCTCCCTGTCTCATTTTTCAATAGAACACGGAGAAGGAGTGATCTTGGACGACAACACATGTCCAACACAGCTCCACCCTGCCTCAAATCCCTGCAGGTTTCTGGTTCATCTCAGGGAAAGGCCTCCAAGGCCCCACAAAGCCTGTATGTCTTCACAGCTGGGTTCTTTCCCCTGGCTTTAGCCATATTTGGCTTCCTTTGTCTAATGGTCGTTGCTCAGAAGTTTTGAGACGACCCTAAATATAATTCGTCTTTCATTACCTCTGCCTGAAGACATTTCCACAACAGCCCAAACCCACAGCTTTAGAACAGGGACACTTTTGCACGGCACCTGCTGCATTTTTCATCCCAATCAGAGGTGACTTACGGAAGTTACTATGCATAGCCTGTCAGCTATCCTCAGAGTAGCCTCAGTGCCATCAAGACTGCACTTAGGACACTTTGAAAAAATATTAACAAATATTCACCTCAAGAATAATAGATATTCTTCTCCCTTGAGTAAGCCGTGTAACTAAAACAATATAGGTTAATATGAAAGAACGGGGAAACACAGTACACTTTGTTTAAAGTGAAGAGTAAATAACGTAAGTAGCAGAACATAGAATTAGTGTTTTGAAAAATTGAAGGAGTTTCTGATGTAGACCACAGTTAGAGAGACATCATTACAGATCCTCTTTATGGACTTTATGCTTTAAAACCACCATAGGCATCTGGTGAAATGGTTCAGTAATTAAGAGCATTTGTGGCTCTTCTGAGGGAACTGGGTTAACTGTTAATGCCAGTCTCCAGGGATTTGAGGCCCTCTTCTGGCCTCCTTGGCATTGCACACACATGGTATGCTTAAATTTACATTTAAAAACTTCCTTACATAGAAAATAAAAATAAAACCTAAAAATTCAGCCAAATAGCTCACCACACATGAGATACCACAGTAAAACCATCTGAAGATTAGTCTTCAAGAAAACAAAGCTCTGAAGGAATTGTTAGCAATCTTCACCCTCCCTTTCTATTTAGATTTATTTTCTATGTTTCTTGATTTTACGTTGAGATGAAGATCTGTGTGTGTGTGTGTGTGTGTGTGTGTGTGTGTGTGTGTGTGTGTGACACAGAGAGAGAGAGAGAGAGAGATTATTTTATTTGTGTATACATGTACATGGAAATGTAGGGGTCTGAGGTCAATGTCAAATGTCTCCCTCAACTACTCTTCACCCACTTTTTGAAATAGAGTCTTTCACAGAACTTGAGGCTAGGCTGGCTGGCCAATGAACCACAGGGATTTCTCTTGCCTGTCTCTACTTCTCAGTGCAAGATTGCAGGTGCATACAACCATGTCTGCTTATTTGTTTGTTTGTTTGTTTGTTTGTTTGTTTTATAAATCAAACCCAAATGTTTTCACAACAATAACTTTACCCACTTCTGCAAGCTCCCCTGTCCAAAGGTGCATGTTTTTAAAATAAAGAAGCAATGTTTTAAAGTGATTAATATATACTGATTTTAGTAGATGGTCTACTTACATTAAAGACTAACAGACAGAAAATATCTAAAGGAAGTAGACTAACATATGAAAGACAATAACTGTCCTTAGAAATATATTTTTTCTTTCTTAGCTTTCTTACCACTTGACTCATTTTTTATGGAAGAACATTAACTTTATTTTTAAGATAAAGTACGGGTGTTTGCTATCCAAAGACAAACCTGACAGTTTGACAGATGTAACACAAAGTCCTCCTGACAATTCCTGCTCAGGCACTGAAAATAAGCCCAGGCAAGGCTGTGACGGACAGGAAACTGTTTTTTATTTATTCATGTCTCCAATATTCTCCTTTGGTTATGTTCTCCCTCTCTTGTGTAGGCTTCACTTCCTTCATCCTCCCCCCTCTCCCCTTTCACACAGTCTCTCTTTCTACTTTTAAATTCCTTCTTTCCAAACAGACACACACTTTGGTCGCATTTTCACCAAGAGGTGATTCGCATTCAAGTGTTTACTCCTGTTATGCCCAGAGAAAGCACTCCTGCCCTGACCCTCTCACCTCTATTCATCCTTGCTTCCTTGGGCAGAAATAACGAGGTGCCTAGATCTTTCCCCTCCCCATTGCATTATCCCTACTACCACACACAGTCATTACCTCAGAAAAGAAACTCATTTCTCCCTTTGTCCTTTGCCCAATCTGCACACAGTCCCAGAAGCACACCTTCTATCTACATCCTAACAGCCTTACAGTCTTACAAATGTCTTTCTGTCCTTTATTCCTCTGTATTTTTACCTTAAAACCTCACACAGGAAAGAAAGCTTACAGCATATTCATTGGCACAGCCCTCTAATGCTCAGCCCCTCTCTAAATATAGTCCATTCTGTCAGAAAAAAAACTGTGGATATTACAGAATATCTCTGCACTATAGAGAGAATATCTTACCTATCATATGGATGCAATTAAAAGGCCTATGGCTTAGGCAGGAAGTGGAAGGTGGGATGTCTGAGAGGAGAAAATATTCTGCGGTAGAGCCAAGCATGGGAAGTCTGAGGGAAAGATGCGAAAGAAGATAATGGCAGGTGAGAATTCTACCACTGAACCATAAATGCTCAGCTGGTAGAGCATGAGACCCTTAATTGCAGGGCCATGGGTTTGTGCCCTACAATGGGCGCCATTTTCTTTTAGCTAAGCCCTGGTTCTATCTCCAAGCCCACATTCCCAGGTAAGTCTCAGACTCAAAATATATTTACAAATACTTTGGGCATATAACTAGGCTCTTCTCTGACTAGATCACAACTAAAATACCCAATTATTTTAACCTTCATTCTGCCACATGGCTGGTTACCTGTGCTCAGGTACCACAAGTCCATTTCATCACTTCTTTTCTTGTGTGGTTCTATCCAGAGTCTGAGGGGAGGGAGAGCATCACAGTAAGAAACAAAGGGCAAATTGAGGCTGTTCCTCCATATGGTGAGGAAGCAGAAAGAAAAAAAAAGAGGGAGTGAGGATCTAGGGATGTGGTTACCCCCTGAAGACCATCCTTAGTGATCTACTTTCCGAGCTAGGCTCTGCCTCCTAATGCTTTACCACCTTCCAAGAGGATGATTGGCTGACAACCAAACCTCAAGGACATGTTGGGGATACAGTCCAATCCTAAATACACCCTGTAAAACTGGTTTAGCTCTAAAACTCAAAACACTCATCTGCGACTGTTTTTAAAGTTAGAGAAAGCAGTAACATCCTTTTAATGTATAATAAATGGCTATGACACCTATTATAAGAGTACTGATTCTTTACCTTGAAAGAATCTGAATTGTGCCCATGGAATGGATTACAGGAAAAAAATCAGACCCCAAAATCAGTGACATAACTAGAAAATTCCATGAATAATTTAAAAAAATCACATAGCATGCTCATTGGTAAGCCATGGAACCAAGAAGAAATCACAGGGGAAAACAGAAGCTATTTTGAACCCAGTGATAGTAAAACATGGTATACACAAATCTGTGGGATTTCAGGGAAGCAATAAGTAGGGCAAGTTCTACATTGACTGAGAAGATGGATCAGTCAGCAAACAATCAGCAGTGTAATCATGAGGATGTGAGTCCGGAGCCACAGCACCCCCATAAAAAGCCAGGCTCAATGGCACAGCCTGTAATCCCAGTAGAGGGGAGACAGAAACAGGCAGTCTTTAGAGCTTGCTAACCAACCAGTCCTGACAATTGGCAAGCTCTGTGTTTAGTGAGAGACCCTGAATGAGAGAGAGAGAGATACAGAGAGACAGACAGACAGAGAGAGACAGAGACAGAGAGACAGAGAGAGACAGAGACAGAGAGACAGAGAGACAGAGACAGACAGAGACAGAGAGGAACAGAGAGACAGAGACAGACAGAGACAGACAGAGACAGAGAGGAACAGAGAGAGACAGAGACAAGAAAATTATATAGTAGTCAATATTATCTATTTTAGCCAGAAGCACACCACATACATAATGGTGGGCCCATAAGATTGCATCACTGAATGATACTGTACTTTTCTGGTCTGTGTATGGGCACCCTATGGTGCTCACACAACAGCAACATCACACACAATGTGTTCCCACTATGTGTCGCCATAGCTGAGTGGCATATAACTGCTTCAAATCAGATAACCAAATTAGCTAAGGTTTCTGTCAAAGAAGCTAGCATCATAACCACGAAGTGAGCCATGGACACTAAGGGAAGTAGCAGATATGAGTTAGAAGAACCTCACAGATGAAGGAAAGGACAGAGGGCAGAGAAATCAACAGAGCCAAGGGTGGCTTTGTTTAAGATTTATAAAGCGAATAAAGCATAGGAAGAGAAAGAAGTGTGATCACAACTGACCTGTGGGTCCTGTGATACTAACAAAGTTGAACAAAGAATGTGGAAACCCTGCTGTCAGGACACTCGAGAAATTCCCTGGAATCAGACGAAACCCTTTACAAACAGAACTCTGGAGAAAGTGTCACGAGAAGAAAGAAACAAAAAAAAAAAAAAAACTCTTGAGACTCTAACTCTGTTAAAGAAATTGGATGTTGATTTAGAGAAACTCCTGGGCCCAAAATTCACAGGTGGATTCCAATACAATTTCAAGGAAGAATTAATTGCAGCAATATTCAAACCTGTTCAGTGTATGAGGAGAAAACATCTCCCAGGCTCATTTATAAAACCAATGCAAACACTGAGAAGAAGCTATTACAAGAAACTACAGGCTGATATTATTACTCATAAACAGAAAGAGAAAACTATTTAATAAAATATTTAAAAACCAATTCAGCATTATATCAAAAGGATAACAGCTCGCTACAGAGTGAGATTTATTATAGGAATGTGAAATGCTTTAACATTCAAGAGGTAAATTATGTACAATATCATTTGAATGGCTCCCCTCTAGTATTTGTATGTTACAAATGACTCTCCAGGGCGACAGATCCCTGTATGTATGTATGCATGAGAGGGCATGCAGCTCATCAGAGCTCCACCTCCATGAGCGAAGAATGCTGCTGTGAGTCAGGATTACTGGAGTGGGCTTTCTCTCTTGCCCTTCTACTCTGTAAGTACGCACCAACAGGATGGGCACCTTGATCTCAAGCACTCCAGCTTGCAGAACGGTGAAAAGATCCTTGTTTATAAATATTAGCCATAGGCAATCTACTGTAAGTTCACAGACAAACTAAGACATTGCAATTCACCACATTAACAAAATACAAGATTAGAACACACAATAACTCAGAACATAAAGAAAAAGCCTTTGAGAAGAGCAACACTAGGTCATGGATTAAGCCATTAATCAGCCTGGAAGAATAAGTATTCTCTCAATTAGATCAATGAAAATGTCTATATAAAAATCTTCAGTTACTGTCATTCCTAATGTTGTACTTGAACTATTTTATGCTTTCTCTCTAAGATAAGAATATAAAAACAATGTAATGATACTCACTTTTACCAAGTCTAACCCGATGTTGTATTACATTAAAATAGGAGATGGAGAGGTAGATGATAGATAGATAAATAGATGATAGATGGATAGATAGATAGATAGATAGATAGATAGATAGATAGATAGATAGATAGACAGACTGTAGAAAACTGGAAAGAAAGACTAAAATGGTCGCTCACAGATAGATACCCAAAGGATTCAACAAACTGCTAGAACTGATTCAGTTTAACCTGACTGTTAGATACAAGGTCAACTCACAAGAATCAATTGCATTTGTCTATATCAGAAACAATTGAAAATTAAATTTTAGAAAGCCACTATGTATAATAGTATCAAATAACATAAAGTACTTTTGAATAAATGTAATTTTAAAACTACAGAAAGACTCTAAAAGCAAAACAGTGCTGATAAAAACAAGACATAAAAATGGAGACATAAGCTTAAGAAGGAGGAAGACCAAAGTGTGGATGAATCAATCCTACATAGAAGGGGGAACAAAATAATCACAGGAGGTAGAGGGTGGTAGGGACCTGGGAAGGAATGAGGAGGGGAAGGGGGGGCAAGATCAGGTATGGGAAGGGACAGGAAAGAAGTACAGAGGGTCAGGAAATTAAACAGAAATGTGTAGCAGTGGATGGTGGGGAGCTGGAGGTAACCATTAGAAAGTTCCAGATGCCTGGGAAGCAAGAGGCTCCCAGGACCCAGCAGGGACGACATTAGGAGAAATACAAAGGGGAGCGTGAACCTGTGGAACTGGCATGGCCCCCAGTTGAAGAATGGGGCCACCCACCCACCTCAAACTTTTAACTTTTAGTTGTTCCTGTCTAAAGGAAATGCAGGGACAAAACGGAGCAGACACTGAAGGAAAGGCCATTTAAAGACCATCCCACCTGGGAATCCATCCTGTCTGCAGACACAAAACCCCTACACTATTGCTGATGCCAACAAGTGCTTACTGACAGGAACCTGATATGTCTGGCCCTGAGATGTTCTGCCAGCACCTGACTAATACCGATGAAGATACTCACAGCCAACCATCAGACTAAGCCCAGGGACCCCAATGGAAGAGCTAGGGGAAGGACTGAAGGAGCTGAAGGGGATGGCAACCCCATAGGAAGAACAGTATCAACTAACTAGACCACCCAGAGTTCCCAGGGACTAAACCACCAACCAAAGAGTATACATGGAGGGATCCATGGCTCCAGCTACATATGTAGCAGAGGGTGACCTTATCTGGCATCAGTGTGAAGAGAGCCCCTTGATCCTGTGGCAGCTTGATGCTCCAACATAGGAGGATGCTAGAACAATGAGGTGGGAGTGGTTGAGTGGGTGGAGGAGCGCTCTCATAGTGGCAAAGGGGAGGGGGATGGGATGAGGAGTTTGTGGAGGGGACAACTAGAAGGGGGATATCATTTGAAATGTAAACAAAATGAGTAAAAGATGGAGATGTAAACACTGTTTTGTGGAATGTAAACCTTTGTAGTATTGCGATTTCTTTCTCCCTAAGTTAGCCTTTAGTTTTGCTGCACACCCAACAGGTGTTGGAGAGTCTGGTTAATATTTTCATTACTGTATCAAGTTATAATGAAAGAATAAGCTTATAATGAAAGTTTATTTTGTCTCGTAGTTTTAAAGCATTCACTCCACGTTGTGTTGGCTGTGTCTTTAAGCCAATAGCAAGGCAGCACACTATCATGGTCATATGTCACTAACTATAATCATAGACAAGAAGAAAAAGAAAAAAAGGGGACCAGTGTCCCAAAATATACTCAAGAATACATTGCCATGACCTGAAGTCCTCCACAGAACCCCAACTCTTAGAGACTCCTTCATTTTCCAGCAGCTCCATGCTGTGCTCAAACTTTTGACACATAAGCCTTTATGAGACATGTAAATTGAAAGATTTAGAAGAAGTTGGTCAAATGATTAGGGATAGCATTATAAAATGTGGCTGCTAAAAATAACATTAGACAAGAGTCATTCTAACACTCAGGAATTCTATTCCTTTTCCCCAAAGAAGCTAATGAGTATGTTCATTAAGATTCCTCCAGAAATACTCATCATGTTTTCTCCATGATGGGTCAAACTGGAAATAACTGCATTGCCCATTTAAAAAAGAATGTCTAAACCTTTCATGCTATATTCTCATAATGGGATACCAATGTCAAAAAATAAAATAGGCTATGGTTCACACCCAGAATCTATGTAGTGAAAGGAGAAAATCAGCTGCTGGAGTTTTTCTCTGACTTCCATTCTCTTTCCTTGGCACATTGTACAACCCCACCCTACACACACACACACACACACACACACACACACACACACACACACACACACACACGAGAAAAAGAGAGAGAGACAGAGACAGAGACAGAGGCAGGGAAAATAAATGTGAAAAAGAATAAGTTAATATCAAAAACATTGTTTATGATAGTTGGAAGAAGCCCAACACAAAACATATTGTTCTTAACGCTTAGCTTCCCTTGACACTCCTGTCTCTCTGTGCTCAGAGTGGAGTCACCAAAGCCTTTACACACAAAATTCCATTGCCAGTTCAGTGAAGAGGCAGCACCCCTGGAAGAGACCAAAATTACAAATGCCAGTGCTAAGGAGGAGTCTAGAGCCTTGGGTGAGGATGCAGAGGACACGTTGGGGACTTCTACACCATCCCCTTTCCAAGGTGCAGCAAGAGGCTCTCTGGTGACTCAAACAGAAAAGGAAGAGAAAGTAGTGATTTTCCTTCTGATTACAGACACAGGAGGACTCCAAAAATGAAAAGCAGAAACCAACTGTTTTAAAATGGCTCACTGTGCGAATAATACCAATTATCGTCATTTGTGTGAGCTAATAGCCATTTCCATAATCACCACAAAGCCTATTAAGCAACAGTCTACACCAGCCCATATGTGTCAGATTAAGTGTAACTGAACATGGTGAACTGGATCACCACAGCCCATAGGCTTGTGTAGCCTACCCTAGCCTATCTGCCCACAAGGTTAAAGACTTTGAGGGAAGAGTAGCCCCATAATTTCATTTACTTCCAGTAAAATTGGAATGTTAGGAAGCTTTAGGCTTCCCACAGCTGGGAAATTAGTCACTGTTCGCTTGTGTCTGTAAGCCCCTTTCCATGGCCACTCATTGCAACTGCGGCTGGGCTCCCATCTGTTGAAACTCCAGCTAACTCCAAGAGATACAATCAAAACTGCTGATATCCAAACAAGAAATTGGTTAGTGTGATAGTTAATCAAGGAGGAAAATGCAAGTTCTGCCCTCTGCCTTGATTACGTAATTACCCATCAACTTGGAAATCGTAAGCTATCACTTGTGCTACATGTATGCCAACAGAGTCCAGATTTCCCAAAACTGAAGATTTTAACTACTGAAGATTTTACCCTGCATTCTTCAGCTTGAAAAGTTCTGTTTCCATACATTTTGTTCATGTTTGTCTGGCTGGTGATTGATTGGGAAATTGTGGATCATTAGGTCAACCGTGAAGCATTTTGCCATAATTTCATGAGCTCCTTCTTGCTGATGAAGCAAATTAACACAAATCAATGGTTAAAGACAACAGTTATCCTGTTGATCAGAAGTCTAAAACTGGTCCATAGAGCTGTGTTTCCCATGGAGGGTCTAGAACACAATGTACTTCCTAACTTCTAGTTTTCAGATTCTCCCGACATTCCTCAGTTCTTGGTCCCTACCTCACTGACCTCTGCTTCCGTCTTCTCATGTTCTGCTGCCTCCTGTGGTAGGAGTTGTTAGTTGCTTGGCTGGCTGGCTGGCTGGCTGGCTGGCTGGCTGGCTGGCTGGCTGGCTGGCTGGCTGGCTGGCTGGTTCCGTGCTTGCCTGCTTGCTTGCTCGCTGGCTTGACTGCCAACCTGATTGCTTGCTTGGTTGCTTTGTTGCCTGCCTGCCCGCCGGCCCGCCCGCCTGCCTGCCCGCCCGCCTGCCTGCCTGCCTGCCTGCCTGCCTGCCTGCCTGCCTGCCTGCCTGCCTGCCTGCCTGCCTGCTTGCTTCTTTGCCAATCTGTATTGGAGGCTATCTGTAAAGATCTCTGGCTGCCCAGGAGGTAGGGAAGGGGGGGTTCAAGCAAATGGGAAAGGGCACGAGCAGGGAGGGAGAATTACCTCTGTCAGCCACTTCTCTGTCACCACTGGCCCAGCAGCGACTGTTTCTCTGAGACACTTTACTGGCTGTGCTTAGTCGAGCCGGTGAGCCATCAGAAAGGCTGGCTAACCAGTGGAATGCGGGAAGCTTCTGGTGGCTAAAGCTTTGGAAGAGCACTTCTCTTCCCCGGCAATGTTACAGCTCTTATGACAGATTCTCTCAGACAACGGTGTGATTCTCACACACTTTTATCCCTTCTGGATAGGATCTTTATACTGTTTTGGGGTGGGTTGGGCTTTCCCATTGGCTTGGTCTGAAATGTTAGGGATAACATCTATATGTGGAGGGGCTTGGGGGTGCTGCCCCTACATGACTGATGGCCACAATTCTCGCTATGGGAGACTGTGGTTACATGACAGGGGCCTGATTCCGGAAGCAGGCGAAGTTCCTCCTGTCCCTTCAGGGTGCTGGGAACTTACCAGACTTCCTCTCACAATCTACTGCCCCACACTTCTTTGCTTGCCTGCTTGCTTGCTTTGGTGGGTGTTGAGGTTGGAGCCCAAAGCTATATGCATGCTAGGCAATTCTCTACCACTGACTCATGCCCTGCCCTTTCATAAAGACACGACATTATGACAGGCCCGGGCGCATAATCACGATAATCTGTCCATCTTAAAACCCATATTGTAATTTGGATCTTTAGTGCCCCCATGTGTTAAAAGCTTGGTCCCCAGAGTAGCATCTTTAGGAGACAGAGACTGGAGGAGGTATGAAGTCAGGTCACTGGTCGATGTTGTTACCGGGGCCCTGAATCTCCTTCCTACATCCACTTAACTCCGATTTTCAAAGCTTTGATGGATATCAAACCCAGAAGCTTTCACCTGGTGTGTAGTGCCCTACTGTATCTTTTGCCCAACTGCTTTCACTTCTGAACCATGAGATGAGTAGATGCATCTGCCAGAAACCAAAGAAATGGTGCCACACAATCATATAATTAAGCCTCTAAAGCCGTAAGCCAAAGGAGAGATCTTTTTCTTTAAAAATACGAATTTGAACCTATTTATTTCTACGTATATGGGTCCTTTATCTGTGCCTAATATGCATGCAGGGACTGTAGAGGCCAGGAGAGGGTGTCAGTCACCCTGGAATTGAAGTTACCAACACCATGTGAGTGCTGGGAATTGAACCTAGATCCTCTAAAAGAGCAGCCAGTGCTCTTAAATACTGAGCCATTTCTCCAGCCCCTAAATACATTTTCTTTTCTTTTCTTTTTTATTAGATATATTTCTTTACTTACATTTCAAATGTTATTCTCTTTTCGGTTCCCTGTCCATAAACCCTCATCCCCTGCCCCTCCCCCATACGGGTATTCCCCCCATCCATCCCCCTTACTGCCCCCCCATAGTCCCCTGCACTGAGGGTCCAACCTTGGCAGGACCAAGGGCTTCCCCTTCCACTGGTGCTGTAACAAGGCTGTTCTCTGCTACATATGCAGTTGGAGCCCTGGGTCAGTCCATGTATAGTCTTTGGGTAGTGGTTTAGTCCCTTGAAGCTCTGGTTGGTTGGCATTGTTGTTCTTATAGGGTTGCAAGCTCCTTCAACTCTTTCAATACTTCCTCTAATTCCTCCAAGGGGGTCCTGTTCTCAGTGTCACTGTTCAGTGGTTTGCTGCTAGCATTGACCTCTGTATTGGACATGATCTGGTGAGTATATCATACATTTGTTATAGTAATGGGAATATGGCTAACACATAATGCCCATTCCAACTACATTTGAAAAGTCTTTGCTATATAACGTAACAGTCACTGAGCTGGAGTTCAGATCTAAACTAAACAGCTTGTAGAGAGAGGTGATGAGTATTTTCATGCAATAATGATTATTGGAGTAGTGACTTCCAAGGTTACAGGACTTGTTCTATCATCAAGAAGACTGTTTTCTGGATTCCAGGACCCATGTAGCATGAAAACATCCACTGCAAATATATGTAACCCAAACCCCAAGAGGGTGGAGACAGAAGGATCTCTAGGTCTTTCTGGCATCTGGGCTCACCAAGCAGAAGCACAGAATTCAAGGCTAAACCCTGCAATAGAGAAACTAGCAGAATGGTGTAGGAGGCCACTGGATTCCCTCTTCTGGCATTTGTGCATGCCCACCCATTGTAAAGACACACACACACACACACACACACACACACACACACACACACACACACACACACAGAGAGAGACAGAGACAGAGACTTAGACACATACGTGCATACATGCATATATGCATGTACACATCAGTTTTTAAAATAAAATTGAAACCTGTATCAACATAAAAAAGAACATCTCTGATGAAAAATTACCTGAAGTGAAATAGAAATAATTTGACAATTTGACATATGTGAAAATATACATCAGTGATGTGTCAGGGTTAAATGTGTAGAAAGTTCTATGAAAAGAAATAAGGTCATCTTTTCTTGCTAATATTCCTCATCTTCCTCTGAGGAGTATATTTTCTTTCCTTCTACCATGTAGGTCCTAGGGATCAAAATCAGGCTGTCAGGCTTGGTGGAAGGTGCCTTTATCTGCTAAGCCATCCCACGGGATCAAAATTGTGAATCATCCTAAAACTCTATATTCTGAAAAATGTTAGACATTTATCAGCGCATCAAAGGAATAGTGGTAATTAAAATTTACAAATAGTGTGTTTCCTTTCTCTTGACAAAGTCCCACTATCCTTCCAAATTTTAGGAAAAGAAACGAAAATTAATAAAAATGATGATGAGGTTGGTCAGATAATAGTCAGTCAAGCAAACAATGGTAGTGTAGTTGTTGCCAAGATTAAACAAAACAAATAGCTAGCTCTCCTGCTCTTCCCCTCTTCCCCTCTGCCCCTTCTCTCCCCATTCCCTCCCCACTTCTCTCCACGTGTTCATGGCCGGCCTCTCCTCTCCTCTCCTCTCCTCTCCTCTCCTCTCCTCTCCTCTCCTCTCCTCTCCTCTCCTCTCCTCTCCTCTCCTCCCTTCCCCTCCTCTTCCCCTCCCCTCTCCCCTCCCCTCCTCTCTCTCTCTCTCTCTCTCTCTCTCTCTCTCTCTCACTCTCTCTGCCTTACTACCGTCTTAACTCCTTTCCCCATGCCCTGAATAAACTCTGTTCTGTACTATAAAAAAAAAAAAAAACCAAATAGCTAGTACAAAACACTAAACCTAAATTCTGCATTACTTCTCAGAAAACTGTTTATAGCCTAATGTAAATATCCTCATCTTTCTCTCAGAACATAATCTACATATGATGAAGTCTGTAATTGTTGATTGGTTCCTGGTTCTGAGTACCATCCTGAAGCTCAACCATGAGCAGTATTTCATTTTAGAACATTTTCATTACCTGCAAAGGAAACCACAGGCTCAACCATGAAACCTGACATTCACAGGACTGGTATTTACTTAATACTCTCAGGGTTCGTCCACACCATAGTGTGGATTTGAATTTCGTTCCTGTCTATGGCCCAATAATATTCCACTTCAGTAAGGACATTCTTGTGTCTGCCCACTCGTCTACTGAGGGACAGCTGAGTTCTTCTATTGGAGGGCTATTGTGCAGTGTTGTTATGAATATCTGTATACAATTATTTATGTGACAGTTTTTATTTCTTTCAGGCATATACCTAGAAGTGGAATTGATGTTATTTCACATCTTGAGAAAGTGATAAGCTCATTTCCTAAGTAGTATAAATATTATAAGTACCTTGGCAATATATGAAGACCTCAGACCTGAGCACCCTCTCCAATACTTGTTGTCACCCACCTTTTTAACATTCTAACCATCCTACTAGCCACACATACGCATCTCATCATGGCTTTGATATCTTCCTAAAATCATGTTTAACAATCTTTCCTTCTGGTTGCTTGTCATTTGTATACATTCTTCTGAAAACAGTCCAAATATTCAAATCGTCTGTCCATTTTAAAATTGAGTCTTCTTGTCATTAATGATTTTTAGATGTCTTCATGGGGACTAGAAAGATGGCTCAGCAGTTGAGAACACCAGCTGCAATTGCAGAATGTGCTGTGTTCAATTCCCAGCTCCGACATAACTGTCTATAACTGCAGTCCCTCTGCATCTGATGCCCTCTTCAGGTGTGCAGATTTATATGCAGACAAAACATTATATAAAGAAGTAAAGAAATAAAGAAATAAAGTCTAATTTTTTAAAAAAGTTCATGTATTCTAAATTGAATTCTCTGACCTGATATAAGATCCACAAGTATTTTTCTTTCTATGAATGTGTTTTAATTTGTTTTTAAAGTGAGGTGATATATCATGGATGTCTATTCAAAGTTATAACAGTAAACTCACAGTTGGATATTATTCTTTTTCCTCTTGGGTTTTTCTCTCCAGTTCTTCCCTTCCTATTTAAAGTTCGGTGTTGTCATTCTACATTATTTAACACGAGACTCTCAAAAGCAAACATTCCTTAACGCTGCACACGCAGCAGAAGTCCTCCCTCTGAGGCCCTCCTTTTCATCTTATCCTACAGGTTTCCTTTCTCTATATCAGCAACCAGCCACAAAAAGCAAGGGGGAAGGATGCTTCTAATAAAGACTGTCATCTTTTATCTCTTACTTAGAGAATCGAGGCTAATACTCCATTTTATAGCTCTAGGCGGTCCCCACAGGTTGCTGCTATCACATTCTCAACACTGGAGAATGAACTCTCTGCCCTACTTGGTGAGGCTGCTTTGAATGTCTTCCCTGCTGCCAGTGTTTGCTGCTGTGCTTTTCAAACACGAAAATCTGAGGAGCTATAATCCTTAATTGTGCAGGGATAATCTCTATCGAGGCTGCCTTGGAATTTTAAAAGCCTGTGAATTTATATGAAAGGGAACATCAACCAAAAGAATTGTGGAATAAAGGAACCATCACACTCACATGTCTGTGATTATCATGGCCTGCATGAAACCACCCTCCATACCTCCCTTCCTCCTCTTACACATCTGTGATTATCGTGGGATTATCATGTGATTGTCATGTGATCATCATGACCTGTGTGGCACCATCCTCCCTACCTTCTTCCCTTTTTTCTTCTATGTCTGTGACGATCATGAGATCATCATGGCCTGGTTGGTTCCACCCTCCCTGTCTCCCTTTCTTTACTCAGCTTTGCCCATTATTCTCCTTCATCATCAAAAAGTAATCAACACAGTCCCACCTCTCATCCCTATTTCTTTCTCTTGCTCTTCTAATGGCAAGACCCGACCTGAATTGTTCATTCTGTTTTAATACTCATTCACTCCCAGAACATTTTAAGACTCCAACTGTTTCTTCTTAGGTCCACTCTTGTCATTAATGGAGTCATTGAGAATTCTGTGCATTCTCCAGCCATGCAGCAGACTAAATGATTTGACAGAGCTAAGAAAGAGTTCTCCCTGTACTGAAGAATGCATGGCCTGCTTTGATTCAATTTCTTAATTGCTACTGTGAGTTTCAAGAACATTTAATTTCTTGGGGGAAGCATCTGAAAGCCTATAGGTACAATTACATAAATAAAACTGGGGGTGGGGAGGACTAAGGATGTAGTTCACTGGTAGAACACTTGCTTAGCATAAACAAAGGGCTGGTTCAATCCCCAATAACACATTAAACATGTTTTAGGACACTTTTCTAGGAAATAGGACTCTACAGAGATGTCTACCAATTAAGAGCACTGGCACTCTTCAACAAAAGACCCAAGTTCCGAGCACCTATGTGGGGTTGCTCATAACTTCTTATAAGTCCCTCTCCAGGGGATTGGACACTGTCTTCTGGCCTCTGCGGGCACCTATCCACCTGCCCTCTACCCACCTATCTAATAATAATAAAAGTAAATATTTTTAAAACAAAGGAAACACAATAAATTATTCATGTAGTTGACAGTACACATTGTTTCTCTGTCAGTAATTTCTAAATTTCCACCAGTGCACATTAACTGATTTTTAAAGCATCCTTTGTAGCCACCCACTTTAACCAAGCATCCTCTGTAGGGATCCATCTTAGACAGAAAATGGCCGTTCTCACTCAGTTATTACTGGGTAACATCCTGACCACCAGATGATGCTGACCTGCATCCTAAGGATTCTCTAGAGGAACAGAACTTACAGAATAAATATATAGTCATATATATGGGTATGTGAATACGCATACATATATATATATCATATATACATATACACATGTAAACACATACATGTATACACATATATACATATACATGCACACACACATATATAATGGTTTATTAGAATGGTTTACATGCTGTTCACTAATAGAAGGTGAAGAATCCAGTGGTTGTTCAGCCCACAAGGCTGGATGTAGCCACTGGTCTTCAGTATATGCCAGAATCATGAAGATAGGGGTTCTAATGCCAGTAAAGGAATGGGCTTGCCAGCAAGAGCAAGTAGACAAAGGAATCAAATTTCCTTCTTTCGTGTTCTTTGTATAGGCCATGAGCAGAAAATGTGGGATGTATTAAAAGTGGATCTTTCTATCTCAGAAGATCTGAATTAAAGTTCATCTTCTCACCTCAGAAGATCTACATTAAAAAGTGTGTCTTCCCACTTCAAGTGAGTCAATCAAGAAAAGAAATCCTCAGGGGTGTTCCCAGCCACTTGGGTTTTAGTTAATTCCAGATTTATTCAAGTTGATAAGCAAGAATAGGCACCAGGCCAAGCTATAAGACAGAGTTGTTAAGCTAACGGTTGAGGAATCATTTTGTATCAACCACAAATGATGCTTGGACTGTTTATTAGCAAATGCTAGGCATATTGATTGCTTGGAGAGGACAGCCAGGAATTGTGTAGTTGTCTGTGGCCTACCTTTGTAGAGATTATCATACAAAACCCTTCTGCCAACCATAGGGGTGTGATCCAACTGTTTTTGCTCAATAGCAAGACACATTTCTATGCATACAGCCATATTCAAACATTACACACAGATGCACAGATGTAGCTGTTCCCCTAGTATTTCTTTTCTGTTTTGATTTAATAAAGGTAAACTAAAGGTATTTTAAGTAGATCTTTAATGAGAGTTTTCATAAAATTAAAATATAACCCTAAAAAGTGAGGGCAGACCCACCTAAATTTAAAAATAACAAAACAGAAGCCCCATATCCCCAGAGGCCTGAGATTTGGCTTGCCCAGATGTTTACCATCCATTTACTTCCTTGCTGAATTCTTGCCATGGATGAAGTCCAGTGTGACTGAGGATTTACATCCCTGTGGCTTTGTAAGATAATTGTCTTAGCCAGGGGGTTTCCATAGGAGTAGAATGAATGAAATATGTGCATGTATATACAGAGGAAAAGGGGGCTGATTTTAAAGAACTGGTTCCTGTGATTGTAAAATCTTCAAAGCAGGCTGGTCTGCTGAGTGTCTCTCTCATGCTCCCCTTAGAGTCAGAAGGCAACCAGGAAGCAGGATTCCTTCTCTTCTGGGGAGATCAGTCTTTCTCTTATGACCTTTAATGAGATGAAGTCTACACACATTGTCTGCAATGCTAAAAGTCTACAGATTGAAGGGCTAATCACATTTTTAAACACGGTTTTATAGAAACATCTAGACTGGTGTTGGATTAAATATCTGGGAACCAGATTGACACAGGCAATCAAATATCAGGATAAGCAAACATGGCTTGGTACATAAGAGTGAAATTAGATTTGGTCTCCTGGAAATAGGAATAAGAAAATCTCTCTCTCTCTCTCTCTCTCTCTCTCTCTCTCTCTCTCTCTCTCTCTCTAACTTTATTGAGATGAACGAGGAAGGAGCTCGTAGAGTCAGACAAGATTAGATTAGCCAGACCCTTTTCTCCTGTTTCTTTGGGGCATGGCACAGTCGTCTAAAACTAAGATCCTCTTGTCTCAACATTTTAGAGTTTAATCCTGAGATTAGCAAATGGTTTTCAGAAGCAACGTCTTAATGGAAGCCCAACCTCCCATTTCTGAACTCACACAATTCTTCTACGGCATGCTACACGTATGCACCATCACACTGGGGTCTCTCTTCTTGTCATCTGAAATTCATCTCTTGAATTTAACCAGAGGGAGTTAAACCCTAATGTCTAGGAGATTGCAAACTTCCAAATTCCTGCCTGGGGAGACATTGCTGTAGAGAGCTGTGCGGCATAAAATGGCTGCCGATCACACAGAGGAATCCAGTGTAGTCACACTTATCCCAGGAGAGGGAAACAAAGAAAAAGATGGCTTTTCCACTCTCAGTGGAAAGCATACTGAGCACTTTGCTGGCAGATAGACATGTAGGTATGGTGTCAAGTCCCTCAACTTATAGGAGAAAAATGCCTCTTTAACTCATGGAAAACCTGTTATCAAATTGTTCCCTTCTTTGAGGTTAGGCTCCTGTATATGAGCCTACATGAGGGGACCTGTATATGAGCGTGTTCCTCACAAAGGCCAAAAGAGGGCATGGGAACCTATGGAGCTGGAATTACAAGCTGTTGGGAGCCACTCAATGTGAGTGCTAGCAACCAAAGCCGGTCCTTCTGAAGAGCGGCAAATGCTTATAACCCCTGGGGCATCTCTCCAGCTTGCAGGCTGGCCACTTTGGACAGGTACTGTATGAAGGCTGGTCTCAAGCTGTGAACTACACATGGTTAGGGATAGGCCTGTTTCCCTGTCTGATGTCATCTTTCCCTCATGAACTTGTGTGAGTAAACTTGTGTGAGTGTCCCTACCAAATGCATCTTCCTTTCTGTTTTAGAGGTGAGGCATCACTCTGGGAACAGCCCTAGAGGTCTCATACTTGCTGCAAATAATTGTCACTCCAACTTCTCACTGCACTTTGGCTTTGTGCTCACACACTGAACCTGTTGGACTCAGCTACGTCATCTGTAAACTAGAAACACTTCATCCTCGTGCATATGAAGTTGGACAAGTTCCTTGGATCTTGGAGAGGCAAAATGGAAGGCAAAATAATATTTATTGAACACTGGGCATCAATCGATCTATAAGCTAAGCAATTTGTATGTACTGCTTCAACTCCTATCATTTTATTATATACTTCTTACATGGTACTTTAGTCTTACATAATAGGGTGTTATTATTAATTCAGTATGAACTGAAGTTCCCACAGAAAAAAGCTGCACCTGTGCTAAACTTCTCCAAGGCTGATGGACTGATTAGAATGTCCACGGTTGCTGGAACGTTACAGGTCCAGAGTCAGATTACCTCAGGCTATCTTTACCTCTCCTAATAGCCATTCACTGCCCATGGTGTCCTAACATCTGTCTTTGAGACTATTAGATAAAATCTTAGGAATATAAAAACAAATCCCTTAGCTTCAAGCCACCCAAAGCTTTAGATATTATCAGATAACACCTGAGGACTATAACTGAGTTGTAACAGTTACGCCTTGCTGTAATGTGGCTATCCTGAGTTACCACAATATCTTTTTTAAGTGCCACGATTGATGGCTTTCCTCATTGTGAAAAGTAGATTAATACTTCCCATGTTGGAACATGAATTTGGGTAGCTTCAGTCTTTGCTGTGGTCTCTTATATGGCTCCAGGGTAAATGATCTCTTACTCCGTTTGGAATGAGAGTTGTGTTTTGGGTTGGTGTTTTTAGGTGGGATTCAAAGGATGACCTACTTTCATTGGTGAAAACATCAGGATGGGCACCAGACGTCAGCATGGGCCTATTGTGCCCAACCCTCCAGCATTGCCGCCTTGACAGAAGTTCCTGAGCTTTTTAGGACTCAGACCTCCCTTTGTGTGAATGATGTTCATTGATAAGTTTGGGTGTCAAAATCCAATTCTAGGTTTCAGAGCACTGGTTTTTAAAGTTTTAAGGAATTCATGTTGCTTTTTCCCCAGAACATGTAGTTTCGGACCATTTGTTTTTGTTTGATTCTAGATTTAGTGTTAAGTTTCTATCATTTCAGCCTTTTTTCCCCCTGCCGCTCCTTCAAAATATCAAGAACAAATATAAATACAAAAGAGAAAATTGCCATTTGGTATGCCAGCTGGCTTTGCTTTTCATAATTATGTTAATTCCACTTGTAGGTATTTGGGGGAGGGGTTGAGGAAGTCTAACTAGACGAAAGTTGACTTTATGCTTCTCTTAGTTGAAAACATTTGGTCCTAAACTGCTTCTTACACACACATACTCACACATACACACACATACACACACACACACACACAGAGACACACACAGACACAGACACATAGACACACACACACAGACACACACACACACAGACACACACACGCAGACACAGAGAGAGACAGACACAGACACAGACACACACACACACAGAGACACACACACAGAGACACACACACAGACACACACACAGACACACACACACAGACACACACACACACACAGACACACACACACAGACACACACACGCAGACACAGAGAGAGACACACACACACAGACACACACAGACACACACACACACAGACAGACACACACAGACACACACACACAGACACACACACAGACACACACACAGACAGACACACACACAGACACACACACAGACACACACACACACAGACACACACACAGACACACACACACAGACAGACACACACAGACAGACACACACACACAGACACACACAGACAGACACACACACACAGACACACACACAGACACACACACACAGACACACACACACACACAGACACACACACACAGACACACACACGCAGACACAGAGAGAGACACACACACACAGACACACACAGACACACACACACACAGACAGACACACACAGACACACACACACAGACACACACACACAGACACACACACACAGACACACACAGACACACACAGACACACACACACAGACAGACACACACAGACAGACACACACACAGACACACACACACAGACACACACAGACACACACAGACACACACACACAGACAGACACACACACACAGACACACACACAGACACACACACAGACACACACACACAGACACACACACAGACACACACACGCAGACACAGAGAGAGACACACACACAGACACACAGACACACAGACACACACACACACACACACACACACACACACACCACTAGAACTGCTAGGCAATAGAAATAAAGATCCCTGTGCCAGTTGGGTTTTTGTCGAATTGAGGCAAACTAAGAAGAAGGAATCTCAACTGAGAAAATGGCAGATTGGACTGTGGGCAAGTCTGTGGAGCATCTTCTTGATTGGTGGCTGATGTGCGAGAGCCAAGGCCACTGTGGATGGTGCCACCCCTGGGCAGGTGGTCCTGCTTTGTATAAGACGTAAGCCAAGTGAGCTACGGGAAGCAAGTGAGTAAGCAGCGCTCCTCACGAGCTCTGCTTCAGAGTCTGCCTCCAGGTTTCTGCTTCTGCGCCTGCCCCGACTTCTCTCAATGATACTATGGCATTTGGGTTTACTTGGCATACGAGTAAACCCTTTCTTACCTCAGTTGCTTTCTGGTCACTGATTTATCAATCTAGACTTCCGCCATATTGGAGTTCTGTGCTTTGTTCCAGAAAGAACACCCAAACAAACAACAAGGAAGTATGTGCTTAACTTTTTGGTCCATAGTGAGCTTATGATCCTGTAACTGATCGATTGCTTAATTAAAACACTGAAAAGGTAACATAAATCCTACCTGTCCTCATTAGGGGCCATGTCTGATTTCAAAGACAAGTCCATAAGGCACCAGCTCCAGGGACAGATCATACGTCCCAGAAACTAGGCCACAAGACACCAGTTCCAGGAACAGACCATAAAATCCAGAACAAGATCATGAAACCTCCTCCCAAAGAAAAGCATGGGGAAAACCACAAGGATGGGAAAATATCTTATTCCAGAGTGGGTCATCTATTCTGGGCAGCCCTATCTCATTCTGTAGTTAAACGTTCATGACGTAGGAATGCAGGCCACTGACCACCCAGCACAAGCCAATCAGAAGACGAACCCTGCACCTCCCCAGCACCAACCAATGAAATCTTCGATTACCTAACTCACTTTCTGAATATAGAAGAACTAATATAGCAGCCAATTAAAGTTATCCTAATGTCACCCTTTGGCCCCTGCCAATCATATTCAGTGATTTTCGAACCCTTACAATACTGCAAGAACCAGAGTTTGAATTGGCCGCCAGCTCAATAATGTGGAGTAGGAACTGGAGAAATCACATCAAAATTAACATATGAAAGGAGCCAGTCGGCAGACAAAAACTGGGCACCATTCTCTACCAGAACTCCATACAATAAATGGAGCATCCTCCCCTTCTCCCGGAAAACAAAAGCCTGGTACTTACAAACATGAGCGAAGCAGGAGCTGTGAGCTCTACATCTTGATTTGCATGCAAGAGGAGATTGCTTTTCACACTGGGCAGAATTTGAGCATGTGTGTGTGTGTGTGTGTGTGTGTATGTGTGTGTGTGTGTGTGTGTGTGTGTGTGTATCTTCAAAGCCTGCATCCATAGTGACACAATTCCTCTAACAAGGCCATGCTTTGTCCAACAAGGCCACATCTAGTCCAACAAGGCCACACCTACTCCAACAAGGCCACATCTTCTAGCAGTGCCACTCCCTATGGCCAGAATTCAAAAACATGAGCCTATGAGGCCATAAATTTTTGAACCACGGTTGTTCAGTGCCA
Organism: Rattus norvegicus; assembly: GCF_021556685.1. Classification (NCBI taxonomy): domain Eukaryota; kingdom Metazoa; phylum Chordata; class Mammalia; order Rodentia; family Muridae; genus Rattus; species Rattus norvegicus. Next base: position 83,794,389 of record NC_141550.1, read on the forward strand.
AACAGTCAGACCTGAAAACGTACATACAAATATTATATAGTCTGAGTAGATTATATTTAGGAATGCATATGTGCACATACATGCATATATAATCACATGTAGATGTATCATATACATATACGCCTGCAACAACAAATAATGAAAGACGGGGCCATGAAGGAGAGTGGGGAGAGGTACAAAGAAGATTTATAGGGAGAAAAAGAAAGGGAGAGATGTCATTACATTATAGTGTCAAAATCTTACTTTAAAGATAACAGCAAATATAAAAACATCACATTAAATTATAGTTATACAGATAAAGAGGCTAATTCAAGTTTCACTGAGTCTCTGTGAATACTGAGGAGAAAAGTCTGGCATGGCCAATCATAGAGTACGCAGAGCCCAGGCGACCTCTACATCTCCTACCATCACTCCCTCACGACTGCTGCTTCCTCTTTCGTTTAGTTTAGCTTCCTATAAGAGATGCTTTGGGGACTCAGAGCGAAGGATAATGAATAGGAGTACTGTATACTTGCTTCAATGACTTTCATTAAAGGGAAAAAAGAATGTGCATCAGAAGAATTAAATCTAATGCCACCAGCTGTGGGTTTGTCAGAATTACAGATAAAAGTCTCCAAAGAAGTGTCCAGAGACTCAGACATTCATCAAAAATTAAGCTCTGAGACAGCATGAGTGCTATGCTGAATCAACAGGCGGTTAAGTAAATCAGTGGCTATGACCAACCCAGAGAGGGAAATCTTAACTACTACAAAGGCAGGAATTCTCATTACAGGGAAGATAAGGACAGACAGGTTTCTGGCCTTCCTTTGCCCACTCCACACAGATGCTACAAAGACATTGCTCTCACTTCTCTGAAGGGTAGAATGCCAGTGTCTCAATACACAGCCCTATAGAAATTAAATCTCATCCTATGAATTACTGATGATGATCCACACCTAATTTACTTTTTAACCCTGTGAATCATATTTAAAGTGTTTTTTAAATGGAATGGTAAAAGTAAAGTTGAGGCTCTAAGTCTCTATAAATCATATGCAGAAGAATATTTAAAGAAATACTGGATCTGAAGGAATACATCTACTGTCATCCGTCATTTGAAGGATCTCATGTACCATTAGACTTCAGAAAACAAACAAGGAGTCAGCGTGTGGAAGAAATAAGATTACAAGCCTCGTTTTATTATTGGGGATGAAGAAACTTCATGGTCCAAAAGTCAAGCAAGAGGTGCGTGAATCTAATTTGGAACACATTCTCTGTTAATGATGTAGTTGGGAGACGTTCTAAAGAGAGTGGATTGATGGTTTCCTCATTATAAATGTCTGTGCAGACACTGGGCATTAAGACCCTAGCCTCCCACTAAGGGAGACTCACTACTGAGACAAATTGTCCCGATGGTTTTCACATCCCAGGTCTCCTCCCACATTAAGGATTTCTGTTTAATATTTCTTATGCCATCCTTTTTCTTTTTTCTTTTTTTTCTTTTCGGAGCTGGGGACCGAACCCAGGGCCTTGCGCTTGCTAGGCAAGCACTCTACCACTGAGCTAAATCCCCAACCCCCATCCTTTTTCTATAATGGTTCCTTTACGTTAGTTTTCATGAATGTCAATGCTGTTCTTCCATTTAGTAGAAGTATCTGTAAGGAACATCTGTGTGTTTCTTAAGGAATGGTAATATACATACATAAAAATGCCATGATCTGTTCACATATTTGTCACATTGCTTCTTCCACATGAGTCTCCTGGACTCTTGAATGCGTTCATTGATTCACTGATAATTAATTTACTGCCATCACACTTGGGAGACAACTTTACCATACATTTCTCTCAGTTATTTGTGACTGAGAAAAAAAACAAAAACAAGCAAAAAAAAATATATCCCAAATGAATGTCTAACAGTTACGATGAATTTTATTTCCGTGCATTGGCTAGCATTTCCTCTGCCTGGGATCAATATTGCAGATGTATGTGCTGGGAGATTGCCTGGGTTACAAGACAGTAGATGACCTGATGCGCCTGTCCAGCAGGGGATGACGACTGTTGGATGGAGCTCTTTGTTTTCCAGCTTTATGGCTGCCTTCCTCCCCTACACTGGACTCGTTTTGTCATATGTCTTGGGACAGTGTTCCAGAAGAGCAAAGATACAGCTGCTGGTCTCCCTGACACCTAGGCCCCAGAACTCATAGAGCATTAATCATTCCTGTCTATGCTTTTGCTCAAGGCCACACTGGTGACTCAGACACCATTGGATGAAGAAAAGAAGGGATGATAAAGCCATATAGTGTGGCCAACCACACTAGAACAGGCAAGGTTTATGTAATCTACAATATTTAAAGAAAAGTTCTGGATTCCAGCATCTTAAGATTCAATGAAGAACCATACAGAAACAGGTAGAGTGCAGCATACCCTTACTGCTAGCCCTTCATATACTGAAGTGAGAGGGTTGTTACAAGTTATTACATCAGGGCAGTCTCATAAAAAGTTCCAGGCTAATTCAGGCACAGAGTGATACCCTGTATCAATGTGGGGTGTGGTGCTGAAGTTTGGTCTATTGCTATGTATTGTAACACTAAATACTGGCCCCCAAGGTCTGGTTGCCCAGACAAGGAGAGCCTCAGGGATGAGGAGATCTTCATGTATACCAAGTGATGCTATGGAACCTTACTCCTTAATTCCAAACTAATTGTTGAATAAAGATGCCTACAGCCTATATCTGGACAGAAGAGAGTTAGGCAGGGTTTCAGTGATGGGGCTTGGGGTCTGAGGCTGAGACTATGAAGAAAGGGAGAAGAGAGAAGATGCCATGGGGTAGGCGGGTCATGAGAGCATGGCCATGAGGGCTGGACTGCCATGAGTAGGAGTGGTCCAGGCAGAGCATGGCAAGTTATATCTTGCAGTTATTGACAGGAAAGTAGACAAAAATAGCCTAGCCCTGATCTAGTGCTATCAAGAGGTATTATAAATCTAAAGGTTTTATGTCTTTTATTTGGGAACCAAATAATCTAAGGTGTGGTGGAAAACCCCAATTGATATTTACCACAACAGTGGGGATGGTGTGAAAGACACTCACTGTCAATTCTGAAGACCTGAGATTGATCTCTAGAATCTACATGGTGTAAGGCGAGAACCACCTCCAACAAGTTGTCTTCTGACCTGTGGGCATACGTGAGTCCACTTATGTGAGCAAAATAGGTAAATAAAAAAACAAATTGATTTTGAGAAATGGGAGGCAGACTGAGGAGATGGCTCAGTCAGTAAAGTGCTTGCCAGGCAAGCATGAGGAACTGAGTTCAGATCCTCAGCACACATTTTTTAAAAGCCAACACAGCACACAAGTCTGCTATCCTCACACTGGGGAGGCAGAGACAACTGGATCCCAGGGCCTTACTCGTCACTTAGCCTAGACAATTGACATACTTTAGATTCAGTAAGAGATTGTGTCGAAGGAAACAAAGTGAGAAACATTTAAAGAAGGCACCCAGTATCATCCTCTGCCCCTCACATGCATGTACACATATGTGTATACCTAGTTAGAAGCACACATGTATATGCCTTCTTAGACGTACACATGCATGTGCACATATGTGCATGCCTAGTTAGGTGCACACATGCATGTACACACATGTGCTCACCTAGGTAGATGCATGCATGCATGTACACACATGTGCTTACCTAGTTATATGCACATATGCATGTACACATATATGCATGCCTAGTTAGATGCACACATACATGTACCTATATAGAAAAGAAGGAGATGAAAAAGAAGAAAAATGTTTACAGGAGAAATTCACCTTGAGGCTTCTAGGAAATGCTCTTCCCTCTGTGCCAGGCTTGAAACACTGAAGATTTAAGGTTGAAGCATGATTGAAGGAAGAAGGTAGTTCAGAAGGCTGATGCTGTGGCTTGAGGGAAGCCACTCCTGAGCCCTATTCTGCCTTTAGAATTTCCACTGCAAATGGAGCAACCAACCTTTGTGATCAGCCTGAGACTGCCGAATTTTCCTGAAAGACTTTCAGTGCTCAGATTCCACAGTGTCTGAAGCTAACTGAAAAGCACTGGCCTCTCTAGATGCAAGAGATGCTTAGAATCATGACATCCTTGTGTTTCATTGGCAAAAACTGCAAGTGAGAGGCTGGAGAAATGGCCTAGTGGTTAAGATCACTTGTTGCTGATGGTCAGTTCTTGACATCCCTATAGATGCTTACAGCTCCAGTTCTAGAGGACATGACACCCTCTTCTGGCTGCTATAGCAGCCAATCCCACAAGCATGCAAAAGTCATACCCCTAAAATGAAAACAAATAGACCGCAAGCAGGCTGTCTCTCCAGTAGAACAGTCTTCTGCCCTTAGAGTTCAGTTCCATTGCTTTCCTCCCAGCCTTTAGGAATATGATACATTATAAACAAGTGACAGATTTCCCATTTCCTGTTGCAAAATTGTTACCTGGCTTTGAGATAAGGTAACCTACATATTCATCCAAATCCATCTGTCAAAAGGACGAGTGGCTAGGAGACATTTAAAACACATCAACAATCAACAAGCTTCAGGGAAGATCTTACACAGGCAAGTGGAGTTCTCTAGGGAGTAATACTCGAAGAATGAACAAAAGTAATATACTACTAATCATTTCAATTTGCATGTCTCATAAAAGGTCCTTTCACAGTGCATGAAATAAAACTTAGGTGGCATGTGGCAATAGGGAGAGCTGCAAATGTTTATTAAATTAAGGGTTAGGTGCTCCTATTATTCTATTTATATGACTTATCTGTGTTGTCTGCACCTGTATCTTTAGATGCTAAACAGAAATACTATTTATGACATATTGAATTTCTTCATTGTGAGGAGAAAACTAAGAAAGACAGCAGGTTATAAATCACCAGATAGCTACAGATTGCTAGCTGCCATTAGCCTATGGCTCTTGGTGGCTTGTCACCTGAGGTTTAGGACACGATCTGCTAGAAATCGTTTTGGTCTTGAGGGAGAAAAATAGCAATGGCAGTCAAAAGTGTGAGGTTGCAAGTGATGTGGCTTTCAGAGCACGGCCTTAACATAGAAATAGTCACCTTTCCTTTTAGGCAACAGGGCCATCATCTGTGCTCAGACCAGAGAGGCTCATTTTGGCCCACGACTCCTTAATTTCCAACTGAGCAATAGAAACCACGGTTCATTCAAATCCATTTCTCCATTCAAACAACTGCCACTCACACAAGCTGACCCTGCAATTAAAGAAATTGTAATGTAATCCTCCACCAAGAGGAATGAAGTCAAGTCCAAAGTGAGGCCAACAAACCATTTTCTCTGTACAGCTTCCCAGAAAAGCCTTGGCAGGGAACAGGACTTGACCATGAATTGCAATATGTAGATGAAAATTTGTTTGCACTGGGATTCTATATATCCACTACATGAAAGGACTTTTTCCCATGGGTTGCAAGAGATTCTGGATCCCTTCCAGCTTCCAACAGTGCCAATAACTCTGCTGTAAGCAACTTTTATGTGATCAAGGAATCTGATGAAACTTAGGAATGATCACATTGTGCACATCAAAGTTATACACCTAACTTCTGAATTACCTTCATTAGGTATTCAAATAAGCCTCAGGCAGTGCATTCTCATAGCTGAACTATAAAATCCATTGAGCTTGAAGAGATCTTTTTGTCTTTCAGCATGAGAAAATATGAATTCTTTGTACAATGGTTTTAGCATTATATTATTTAAAAAATAGTTTTTCTTTGTCTCTCTGAAAAAAGAACAAAGCTATTTTATTAAATACCATACCACCACCCTCTTGGTGAAATTTTGCACATTCTTTGCTTTGATTCCTTTCTAAGTGTCTTTATTTTTTCTTTCTAGGCAGACAAAACAGAAAACAAACAAGCAAACAAACAAAACACAAGAACCTGAATTTACATTGTCATTAATGACTCATTTTGCAACTCTGTTTGAAGCAAACATTACTAAGGAAAGACAGAATTACCTAGCAAGTGTGACAGTTCAGAAGTTTGGAATCTATGAAATCAATAGATGTGTGGAATCACTTGGTCAACAAAACCTAGAGGAGGCTATTGCTTTTATTGAACTCCTATACTAGATTCTAGAAAAGCAGACCAAACCCAGAAATGGCTCACACACTCAAAATAAACTTGAAAATGAATAAGTTATATAAATTATGGAAGATTCACGATGACTTACCACAGTCTCAGTCAACATTCTGATAAGGTGTACACTCTGCTGTAACTTTTTTTTCTCTAAGCTGTTCCATCAGTCTTTCTTTCTCTGTTTATGAACTCTGCTCAATCACAGAAATGCTGACCTGCCCATGACTAATCCAAACCAATTAGATGGCAGATGCCATGCAGGAGTTGTGAAGGACAAGTGAGCTTTCTGGAGATGGGTCATCAGTTTGCACAGTTGGCAATGGATGCACCCAGGAGAGGCTCAGCCCCGGATAATTTGCCTCAGGATTACTTTTGCTGCTGCTACTCCTTCTCATGTTTGTCTTTGCTATATTTTCTCCTGTATCATGCATGGTGCAATTGGTGTGGGGAGACCCTCACTGCCAATAGACTACTGTGGTCTAGTATGATTGCTTCTTGAGAGACAACCCAATCTCTTGGGCAAATTTTCTACAGATCAACATGAAGATGAACCTGCATAAAATACTGTTGTTTAGATGGATTAATTATTTTACATAATTCCTGATTTGACTTAAATAGTTTTAGAATGTTAGGGTAGTTGATAAAAAGTTTAAGGAGACAGTTTCAGTTTTTTCGCCAGAAAGATTTGATAACATAAAAATTAAGAGTAGAATGTGCTGCCTGGGGAAGGGAGAGGCAAAGATTAAAACAGAGACTGAAGGAACACCCATTCAGAGCCTGCCCCACATGTGGCCCATACATATACAGCCACCCAATTAGACAAGATGGATGAAGCAAAGAAGTGCAGACCGACAGGAGCCGGATGTAGATCGCTCCTGAGAGACACAGCCAGAATACAGCAAATACAGAGGCGAATGCCAGCAGCAAACCACTGAACTGAGAATAGGTCCCCTATTGAAGGAATCAGAGAAAGAACTGGAAGAGCTTGAAGGGACTCGAGACCCCAAAAGTACAACAATGCCAAGCAACCAGAGCTTCCAGGGACTAAGCCACTACCTAAAGACTATATATGGACTGACCCTGGACTCTGACCTCACAGGTAGCAATGAATATCCTAGTAAGAGCACCAGTGGAAGGGGAAGCCCTGGGTCCTGCTAAGACTGAACCCCCAGTGAACTAGTCTATGGGGGGAGGGCGGCAATGGGGGGAGGGTTGGGAGGGGAACACCCATAAGGAAGGGGAAGGGGGAGGGGGATGTTTGCCCGGAAACCGGGAAAGGGAATAACACTGGAAATGTAAATAAGAAATACTCAAGTTAATAAAAAAAAAAAAAAAAGAAAAAAAAAAAAAGAATGTGCTGCCTGCCTTGTTGAAGGCTGCGTAGATTAGAAAAGGACTTCAGTGAGCTTTCATGCATTAAAAGCACATAATTATACTTGGAAGACAAAATAGGCTTGAGACAAGTTAATGATTAAAGAAAATATAAATTCTAGTTTGGGTCTGAGTTCCTAGATCTTAGGATCTTGGGATGTGGCCATAGGTTTTGGTGTGCACCATAAAAGGATAGGGTTATGTACAAAGAGTAAAAAATTCTGAGTATAAGAATGAAGAATAAATGGTTAGACATTTTTAACTGAACAAGACTTTAAAAATAAGACAAAGTAGCTGATGATCTGTTTCTTGGTAAACACAATTTGTCGTCAGCTAAGCGTAGGAAAAAACTTGCGCCTTCCAGATTCCATCTGCGCCCAGAGCTAAGGTTGTCCCCTAGCCGTCAAGGCCCAAAGCCTGCCCAGAGAGAGCTGGATTTCCAGAAGTACTCTCACTTCTAAGTCCAAAGGTGAGACCCCCCCTTTTGCTCCAATAATTGTCCAAAGAAGGGCCTTCCATGAGTGTACTGGGTACAGGAACCATTGAGCAGCCTGGGACAGGATCCTTCCAAATCTCTATCTGTGCCCAGAGCTAAAGCTACCCCACAGCCATCTGGACTCAAAGCCTGCCCAGAGAGACCTGGTCTCCCAGTAGTGCACTCACCCCTAAGATCACAGGCTCATGAGCCCACAGAAAGGGCAAGCTCCATTCAGAGACAGCAAGACCAGGTAATATCAGAGACAACCAGATGGTAAGAGGCAAGCACAAGAGGCTAAGTAACAGAAACCAAGACGACTTGGCATCATCAGACACATTTCTTCCACCACAGCAAGTACTAGATAACCCAACACACTAGAAAAGCAAGATTTGAATTTAAAATCACATCTCATGTTGATGATATAGGAATTTAAGAAGGGCATAAATAACTCTCTTAAAGAACTACAGGACAACACAGGTAAGCAAGTAAAAACACAAAAGTCCCTTAAAGAGTTACAGGAAAACACATCTAAACAAGTGAAGAAATAAAATAAAACCATCCAAGATCTAAAATTGGAAATAGAAGCAATAAAGAAAGCCCAAACAGAGACAACCTTGTAGATAGTAAAACTAGGAAAGAAATCAGGAGTCATAGATGCAAGCATCACCAACAGAATACAAGAGTCATAAGAGAGAATCTCAGGGGCAGAAGATACCATAGAAAACATTGACACAATAGTCAAAGAAAAAACATAATGCAAAAAACTCATAACCCAAATCATCCAGGAAATCCAGGATACAATGAGAAAACCAAGCCTAAGGATAATGGGTATAGAAGAGAGCAAAAACTCCCAACTTAAAGGACCAGTATATCTTCGACAAAATTATAGAAGAAAATTCTCCTAACCTAAAGAAAGAGATGCCCATGAACATACAAGAAGCTTACAGAATTCCAAATAGATTGGACCAGAAAAGAAATTTCTCCTGTCACACAATAGTCAAAACACCAAATACACAAAACAAAGAAAAACTATTAAAAGCAATAAGGGGAAAAGGTCAAGTAACATATAAAGGCAGACCTCTATGTTACATTTCTCAACAGAGACTATGAAAGCTAGAAGATCCTGGGCAGATGCCATACAGACTCTAAGAGAGCACAAATGCCAGCCCAAGCTACTATAACTAGCAAAACTCTCAATTACCATGCATGGAGAAACCAAGATATTCCATGACAAAATCAAAGGTACACAAAATCCAGGCCTACGAAGGGTAATATATGGAAAACGCCAACACAAGGAAGGAAACCACACCCTAGAAAAAGCAAGAAAGTAATCTTCATTCAAAAAAACACAAAAGAAGATAGCCACACAAACATAATTCCACCTCTAACCAATAAAAATAACAGGAAACAAAAATCACTATTCCTTAATATCTCTTAACATCAATGGAATCAAATCCTCAATAAAAAGACATAGACTAAGAGACTGGATATATAAACAGGACCCAGGATTTTGCTGCATAAAGGAAACACACCTCAGAAACAAAGATAGACACTATCTCAGAATAAAACGCTGGAAAAAAATTCCAAGTAAATGGACCCCAGAAACAAGCTGGAGTACCCATTCTAATATCAAATAAAATCAAATGTCAACAAAAAGCTATCAAAAAGGATAAGGAAGAACACTTCATACTTATCAAAGGAAAAATCCACCAAGATGAACTCTCAATTCTGAACATCTATGCTGCAAATGCAAGGTTACCCACATTCATAAATGAAACTTCACTAAAGTTCAAAGCATACATTTCAGCTCACATAATAATAGTGGGAGACTTCAACACCTCACTCTCATCAATGGACAGGTCATGGAAACAGAAACTAAACAGAGACATGGAGAAGCTAACAGAAGTTATGAACCAGATGGATTTAACAGATATCTATAGAACATTTCATCCTAAAACAAAAGAATATACCTTCTTCTCAGCACCTTTTAGGACCTTTTCCAAAATTGACCATATAATTGGTCACAAAATAGGCCTTAACATATACAAGAAGATTGAAATAATCCCATGCATCCTATCAGATCACCATGAACTAAGGCAGGTCTTATACATAAACAACAGAAAGCCCACATACATATGGAAGCTGAACAATGCTCTAATCAATGGCATCTTGGTCAAGAAAGAAAAAAGTAAGAAATTAATGACTTTTTAGAATTTAATAAAAAATGAAGGCAAAACATAGCCAAATTTATGGGATACAATGAAAGCGGTGCTAAGAAGAAAATTCATAGCTCTGAGAGCCTCCAAAAAAGAAACTGGAGAGAAACTACACTAGCAGCATGACAGCACACCTGAAAGCTCTAGAACAAAAAGAAACAAATACACCCAAGAGGAGCAGACAGGAGGAAATGATCAATCACAGAGCTAAAATCAACCAAGTAGAAACAAAAAGCTACACAAAGAATCAACAAAAGGAGGAGATGGTTCTTTAAGAAAATCAACACAATAGATAAACTCATAGCCAGACTAAACAGAGAGCACAGAGATATTATCCAAATTAGCAAAATTAAAAATGAAAATAGAAACAATAGAATGAACAATAGAAACTGATGAAATTTAAAACATCATCAGATCCTACTACAAAAGCCTATATTAAACAATACTGAAAAATCTGGATGAAATGGACAATATTCTAGACAGATAGCAGGTACCAAAGTTTAATCAGGATCAGATAAATCATCTAAATAGTCCCATAACACCTAAATAAATAAAAGCAGTCATTAAAAGTCTCCCAAACAAAAAAATCAAAAGCAAAAAACCCAGGACCAGATGGGTTTAGTGCAGAATCCTGTCAGACCTTCAAAGAAGACCTAATACTAGTACTTTCAAACTATTCCATAAAATTGAAACAGAAGGAACACTACCCAATTCACTCTATGAAGCCACAGTTACACTGATACCAAAACCACACAAAGAACTAACAAGGAAAGAGAACTTCAGACCAATTTCCCTCATGAATATCGATGCAAAAATACTCAATAAAATTCTCACAAACTGAATTCAAGAAAACATTAGAAGGTTCATTCACTAGGATCAGGTAGGCTTCATCCCAGGGATGCAGGGAAGCTTCAATATATATGGAAATCCATCAACATAATCCAGTATATAAACAAAATCAAAGAAAAAAAAACATGATCATTTCATTAGATGCTGAGAAAGCATTTGACAAAATTCAACACCCCTTTATGGTAAAAGTCTTGGAAAGTTCAGGAATTCAAGGCCCTTATCTAAACATAGTAAAATCAATATACAGCAAACCAGTAGCTAACATCAAACTAAATTGAGAGAAAAAGGAAACAATCCCACTAAAATCATGTACTAGACAGGGCTGCCCACTTTCTCCCTACCTATTCAATATAGTACTTGAATTCCTAGCCAGAGCAATTAGACAACAAAAATAGGTGAAAGGAATACAAATTAGAAAGGAAGAAGTCAAAATATCAATATTTGTAGATATAATAACATACTAAAGTGACCCTAAAAAATGTTGAGCAAAGTGGCTGGATATAAAATGAACTCAATCAAAACAGTAGCCTTCCTCTACACAAGGATAAACAGGCTGAGAAAGAAATGAATGAAACGATACCCTTCACAATAGTCACAAATATAAAATACTTTTGTGTACCTCTAACCAAACATGTGAAAGATCAGTATGACAAGAACTTCAAGTCTTTGGAGAAAGAAATCAAAGAAGATTTCAGAAAATGGAAAGATCTCCCATGCTCATGGATCGGCAGGATTAATACAATAAAAGTGGCCATCTTGCCAAAAGCAATCTACAGAATCGATGCAATCCCCATCAAAATTCCAACTCAATTCTTCATAGAATTAGAAAGAGCAATTTGCAAATTCATTTGGAATAACAAAAAAACCCAGGATAGTGAAAACTACACTCAACAATAAAGGAACTTCTGGGGGAATCACCATCCCTGACCTCAAGCTGTATTAAAGTAATATCACTTAAGTATTAAGCTCAAGCAATAGTGATTAAAAACTGTATGGTATTGGTACAGAGAAAAGCAGGTAACTCAATGGGATAGAATTGAAGACACAGAAATGAACCCACACACCTATGGTTGCTTGATCTTTGACAAAGGAGCTACAACCACCCAGTGGACAAAGAGAGCATTTTCAACAAATGGTGAAGGTTAAACTGGAGGTCAGCACGTAGAAGAATACAAATCAACCCATTCTTATCTCCTTGAACAAAGATCAAGTCCAAGTGGATCAAAGACCTCCATATAAAGCCAGATACATTTAAACTATTAGAACCTGAACACATGGGCACAGGGTGAAATTTCCTGAACAAAACACCAATGGCTTATGCTCTAAGATCAACAATTTACAAATGGGATCTCATAAAATTACCAAACTTCTATAAGGCAAAAGACAAAATGGCAACCAACAGATTATGGAAAGGTCTTTACCAATCCTACATCTTATAGAGGGCTAATATCCAATACATACAATGAACTCAAGAAGTTAGACTATAAAGAACCAAACAACCCTATTAAAAATGGGGTACAGAGCTAAACAAAACATTCTCAGCTAAAGAATCTCAAATGGCTGAGAAGCAGCTAAAGAAATGTTCAACATCCTTAGTCATCAGGAAGATGCAAATCAAAACAACCCTGAGATTCCACCTCACACCAGTCAGAATGACTAAGATCAAAAACTCAGGTGACAACAGATGCTGGCAAAGATGTGGAGAAAGAGGAACACTTCTCCATTGTTGGTGGCATTGCAAGCTGATACAACCACTCTGGAAATCAGTCTGGCAGTTCCTCAGTTGTACCACCCCCAGGCATGTACCCAAAAGATGCTCTAACATATAACAAGGACACATGCTCCACTATGTTCATAGCAGCCTTATTTATAATAGCCAGATCTGGGGATGAACCCAGATGTCCTCCAAAAGGATACAGAATGAATACAGAAAATGTGGTACATTTACACAATGGAGTAGTACTCAGCTATTAAAAACAATGACTATATGAAACTACATGAAAATCTTAGGCAAATGGTTGGAAAAAAATTACATCCTGAGTGAGGTAACCCAGTCACAAAAGAATACACATGGTTTGCATTCACTGATAAGTGGATATTAGCTCAAAAGCTTGGAATACCACAGATCATATGAAGCCCAAGAACAAGGAAGAACAAAATGTGGATTCTTCAGTCCTTCTTAGAAGGAAGAACAAAATACCCACAGGAGGAAGTTCAGGGACAATGAGTGGAGAAGGGACTGAAGAAAAGGCCATCCAGAGACTGCCCCACCTGGAGATCCATCCCATATGCAGCCACCAAACCCAAGCACTATTGCTGATGCCATGAAATGCTTGCTAACTGGAGACTGATATGGATGTCTCCTGAGAGACTCTGCTAGAACCTTATTGATACAAATTAGATGCTTGTAGTTAACCATCAGACTGAGCACAGGGACCACAAAGGAGGAGTTAGATAAAGGACTGAAGGAGCTGAATGTGTTTGCAACCCCATAAGAAGAACAACAATATCAACTAACCAGACCCTCCAGAGTTCACCAGGACTAAACCACCAACCAAGGAGTATACATGGGGGGACCCATGGCTCCATCTGCATATGTAGCAGAGGATGGCATTGTCTGGCATCAATAGGAGGAAAAGTCCTTGGTCCTGTGAAGGCACATTTCTCTAGTGTAAGGGAATGCCAGGGTGTTGAGGTGGAAGTGGATGGTTGGGAGGGGGAGCATCTTCATAGAAGCAGGGAAAGAGAAGGGGTATGGGAGAGGGGAGAAAGGGAAAAACATTTGAAATATGAATACATAAAATATCCAATAAAAAGCCTTTCTATTACAGACTGGCTTGCTTAAACTTCATTATTATTATTGTTGTTGTTATTGTTATTGTTGTTATTATTATTGTTGGATTTTTTAATTTACATTTCAAATGTTATTCCCTTTCCAGGTTTTCTGGACATATCCCTCCCCACCCCTTCTTCTATAAGGATGTTCCACTTCCCCAACGACCCCTTCTGCCACCCCTCAAACATTCCCCTACACTGAGGGGTCCAGCCTTGGGAGGACCAAAGGCTTCTCCACCCATTGGTACCCAACCAGGTCATCATCTGCTACATATACATCTGGAGCCATGGGTCAGCCCATGAATAGTCTTTGGGTAGTGGCTTAGTCCCTGGGAGTTCTGGTTGGTTGGTATTGTTGTTCTTATGGGGTTGTAAGCCTCTTTAGCTCCTTCAATCCTATCTCTAATTCCTCCAACGGGGGTCCCATTCTCAGTTCAATGGTTTGCTGCTAGCATTCACCTCTGTATTTGACATGCTCTGGCTGAGCCTCTCAGGACACAGCTATATCAGGGTCCTGCCAGCATGTACTTCTTGGCTTCATCAATATTATCTGGTTTTGGTGGCCATATGTATATGGGCTATATTCCCAGGTGGGGCAGTCTCTGAATGGCCCATTCCTTCAGTCTCTGCTACAAACTTTGTCTCCATATCCCTTCCTATGAATATTTTTGTTCCACCTTTGAAGGAGGACTGAAGCATCTGCACTTTGGTAGTCCTTCTTCTTGAGCTTCATGTGGTCTGTGGATTGTATTTTGGGTAATTCAAGCTTTTGGGCTAATATCCACTTATCAGTGAGTGCATACCATGTGTGTTTTTCTGTGATTGAGTTACCTCGCTCAGGATAATATTTGCTAGTTCTATCCATTTGCCTATGAATTTCATGAAGTCATTTTTTTGATACCTGAGTAATACTCCATTGTGTAGATGTATCACATTTTCTGTATCCATTACACAGTTGAAGGGCATCTGGGTTCTTTCCAGCTTCTGGCTATTATAAATAAGACTGCTATGAACATAGTGGAGTGTGTGTCTTTGTTGTATGTTGGAGCATCATTTGGGTATATGGCCAAGAGTGGTATAACTGGGTCCTCAGGTAGTGCAATGTCCAATTTTCTGAGGAACCTACAGACTTATTTACAGAGAGGTTATACCAGTTTGCAATCCCACCAGTAAAAGAGTGTTCCTCTTTCTCCACATCCTTGCCAGCATCTGTTGTCACCTGAGTTTTTTATCTTAGCCATTTTGACTGGTGTGAGGTGGAATCTCAGGGTTGTTTTGATTTGCATCTCCCTGATGACTAAGGATGTTGAAGATTTCTTTAGGTGCTTCTCAGCCATTTGAGATTCTTAAGCTGAGAATTCTTTGTTTAGCTCTGTACCCCATTTTTAATAGTGCTATTTGGCTCTCTGGAGTCTAACTTTTTGAGTTCTTTGTATATATTGGATATTAGCCCTTTATTGGATGTAGGGTTGGTAAAGATCTTTCCCCAATCTGTTGGTTGCTGTTTTGTTCTAATGACAGTGTCCTTTGCCTTATAGAAGCTTTGAAGTTTTATTAGGTCACATCTGTCGATTCTTGACCTTAGAGCATAAGCCAATGGTGTTTTGTTCAGGAAATTTTCCCCAGTGCCCATGTGATCAAGACTCTTCCCCACTTTTTCTTCTATTAGTTTGAGTGTATCTGGTTTTATGTGGAGGTCCTTGATCCACTTGAACTTAAGTTTTGTACAGTGCTATAAAAATGGATCGATTTGCATTCTTCTACATGCTGACCTCCAGTTGAACCAGCCCCATTTGTTGAAAATGCTATCTTTTTTCCATTGGATGGTTTTGGCTTCTTTGTCAAAGACCAAGTGCCCATAGGTGTGTGGGTTCATTTCTGGGTCTTCAATTCTATTCCATTGGTCTATCTGTCTGTCTCTGTACCAATACCATGCAGTTTTTATCACTATTGCTCTGTAATACTGCTTGAGGTCAGGAATGGTGATTCCCCCAGAGGTTCTTTTATTGTTGAGGATAGTTTTCACTACCAAGGGTTTTTGTTATTCCAAATGAATTTGCAAGTTGCTCTTTCTAACTCTATGAAGAATTGAGTTGGAATTTTGATGGGAATTACATTGAATCTGTAGATTGCTTTTGGCAAAATGGCCATTTTTACTATATTAATCCTGCCAATCCATGAGCATGGGAGATCTTTCCATCTTCTGAGATCTTTGGTTTCTTTCTTCAGAGACTTGAAGTTCTTATCATACAGATCTTTCACTTTCTTTGTTTGAGTCATCCAAGATATTTTATATTATTTGTGACTATTGTGAAGTCTTATTTCCCTAATTTCTCTCTCATCCTGTTTATTCTTTGAAAAGAGGAAAGCTACTGATTTTTTTTGAGTTAATTTTAAATCCAGCCACTTTGCTGAAGTTCTTTATCAGGTTTATAAGTTCTCTGGTGAAATTTTAATCTTATTAAAAAATGGGGTACAGAGCTAAAAAAAAGGAATTCTCAACTGAGGAATAGCACAGCTTTCATTGTGTCCCATATGTTTTGCTATGTTGTGTCTTCATTTTCATTAAATTCCAAAAAATTTTTAATTTCTTTCTTTATTTCTTCCTTGACCAAGTTATCATTGAGTAGAGCATTGTTCAACTTCCATGTATATGTGGGATTTCTGTCATTAGTGTTGTTATTGAAGACCGGCCTTAGTCTGTGGTGATCTAAAAGGATGCGTGGGATTATTTCAATCTTCTTGGATCTGTTGAGGTCTATTTTGTGTGAGGTGCAATGTGTGCTTTTAGCTTATAAAGGGTTTTTTTATGAATGGGTGCCCTTGCATTTGGAGTATAGATATTTAGAATTTAGAGTTCATCTTAGTGGATTTTTCCTTTGATGAATATATAGTGTCCTTCATTATCTTTTTTGTTAACTTTTTGTTGAAAGTTGATTTTATTCGATATTAGAATGGGTATTCCAGCTTGTTTCTGGGGTCCATTTGCTTGGAAATGTTTTCCAGCTTTTTATTCTGAGATAGTGTCTATCTTTGTCACTGAGGTGTATTTCCTGTATGCAGCAAAATGTTGGGTCCTCTTTACGTATCAAGTCTATTAGTCTATGTCTTTTTATTGGGGAACTGAGATATTAAGAGATATTAAGGAATAGTGATTGTTGTTTCCTGTTATTTTTGTTGTTAGAGGTGGAATTATGTTTGTGTATCTCTCTTCTTTTAGTTTCATTTCAAGGAGATTGCTTTCTTGTTTTTTGTAGGGTGTAGTTTCCCTCCTTATGCTCAAGTTCTCCATCTATCATCTTTTGTAGGTCTGGATTTGTAGAAAGATATTGTGTAAATTTGTTTTTGTCATGGAATATCTTGGTTTCTCCATCTTTGTCAATTGAGAGTTTTGATAGATATAATAGCCTGGGCTAGCATTGGGTTCTCTTAGGGTCTGTATAACAACATCTGCCCAGGATCGTCTAGCTTTCATAGTGTCTGTTTAGAAATCTGGTGTAATTCTGATCGGTCTGCCTTTATATGTTACTTGACTTTTTTCCCTTACTTCTTTTAATATTCTTTATTTGTTTTCTGCATTTGATGTTCTGACTATTATGTGACAGGAGAAATTTCTTTTCTGTTCCGATCTATGTGAGCTTCTTGTATGTTTATGGTCATCTATTTCTTTAGGTTAGGAAAGTTTTCTTTTATAATTTTGTTGGAGATATTTACCAGACATTTAAGTTGGGAGTCTTTGTTCTCTTCTATACCTATTACCCTTAGGTTTGGTCTTCTTATTGTGTCCTGGATTTCCTGGATGTTTTGGGTTAGGAGCTTTTGGCATTTTGCATCTTCTTTGACTACTGTGTCAATGTTCTCTATGGTATCTTCTGCACCTCAGATTCTCTCTTCAATCTACTATATTTTCTTGGTGATGCTTACATTTATACCTTCTGATCTGTTTCCTAGGTTTTCTATCTCCAGGATTGTTTCCTTTTGTGACTCCTTTTTTGTTTCTATTTCCATTTTTAGATCCTGGGTGGTTTTGTTCAATTCCTTCACCAGTCTGGTTGTGTTTTCCTGTAGCTCTTTAAGGGATTTTGTGTTTCCTCTTTAAGTGCTTCTTTACCTGTGTTGTTTACATGTGTTGTCTTGTCGCTCTTTAAGGGAGTTATCTATGTCCTTCTTAAATTCCTCTATCATCATCATGAGATGTGATTTTTAAGTCCAAACCTTGCTTTTCCAGTGTGTTGGGATATCCAGTATTTGCTTTGGTGGGAGAACTGGTCTTTGATGATGCCAATTAGCCTTGGTTTCTGTTAGTTAGGTTCCTGAGCTTGCCTCTTGCCATCAGGTTTTCTCTGGTGTCTTATCTCTAGCTTGTCTTTCTGTCTCTGACAGTGGATTGACCTTCCTGTAAGCCTGTGTGTCAACATTCTTGTAGACATATTTTCCTTCAGCCAGATCTGGGAATAGAGAGCTGCTCTTGGGTTTGTGTGTCCTGAAACCTCCAGGGGTCACTTGGAGCAGAAGAGTTAGTCTTACCTCTGCTCTCAGTTGTATCGGTGCTCTTACTTAAACTTTCTTAATTAATGACAAAAGAATTATTGCTTTGTGGTTTTGGTGAACTTGTGAAGCGAAAGATAGATGGCAAATGTTTCAATAGATGGATATGAATTTCAAAAGAATACATAATCAATAATACTATTGAAATTTCTTTTTATGATTTTAATCTGTTTTTGAAGAATATGGTCTTGTGATTGTTTTGGGGAATATGTAACGTGGCTGTAAGGTAATCTTTTTTCTTACATATAGTATTTTTGTCCTAGGTGGTATAAAAAGTTTAAAAGAAACAATAAAGTTGTTGGGACTTTGCTCCATCCACCAAACATGTGCATGCATGTGTGTGTGTGTATATATATATGTGTGTGTGTGTATATATATAAATACATATTTGTGTGTGTGTATATACATATATATACATATTTGTGTGTGTGGTGTGTATATGTGTATGTGTGCATGTGTGTATATATATTAACATATATATTGTATATGTGTATACATGAGTATATTTGTATACATGTGTATATATATGTATATATGTAAAGTTGTTTAGAGCTTTGCTCCATCTACTGAATGTGTGTACTCATATATATGTATATGTGTAAAATGAAGTCTTGTTTCATCCACTGTGTGTGTGTGTGTGTGTGTGTGTGTGTTCCGTCACCCTTTTTACTGGCACCAGGGAACTTTCCAAAGAATCAAGCTTTGTTTCCTCAAGATAAATTCCTCTGGGTGGTCAATTGCTGACTCTATGTCCTGCCTCAGTTTACCCTGACATGTCACTGTTGTCCCAATCACCCACAGTCACTGTCTTTCTGTTTTCTTCTGTCCATCTTTATCTACCCTCTCTCCTGATAGACATGTAGGCACATGCTTGCTTGTTCTTAGACTCCCATTAGCTGAGTAAGAAAACTGAGTACAGAAGAAAAACTGGTCACCTTCTCCTTGAATCTTGCTCTCATCTCTGGAATATGTCCCAACCTGTGTAAAGTAAACAATTGGTGCAAATGTCAAAACCATGAGTACAAAGCCACAAATAGATTCTATGGTTGATACATTTCTCTGATTTCAAATTACAGGAAGAAACATCACACCAACAGATATAGACAGCTTGTGTATAGCAAAGCACTTGTGTCTGAGATGGAGGGGATCAGAAAAGCTTTGAATTTAGAAAATAAGAGAGAAGAAGATAAATTTACAGCCCATAAATAGCCAACTAACCAATCTCTTTAACAGATAAACAGTTCTTTCATGAGATATAAGAAAAACATCATGGACATAGCAATGAAAACAGATGTTCATTTTGGTAATCAAAGTTAAGGCAAATGGAAATATCATTTTGCACTAAGTGCATGAGGAATATGTATTATAATGATGGTGAGACTCGGATAAAAGAGTAAATTTAATACCAATAAAATTTGCTATGAATTTCTAGATGAAAACATTATGTGAGAGATTGTTAAAATATTTATACTATTGAATCAAGTAACACAATTGGTCGATATTAAGTCTAAGGAGATAATTCAATAGAAAAAACTGTCTGCTAAAATGCTCTTGGTTCAGAACTATTTATACAATCAATCAAAAGTATAACCATAAAAAAACAGTTTAAGGCCGCCACAGAGAGCCCTTGGGCAGCACCCCGCGAGCAAACTTGAGCCTCGGGACCACAGGTAAGACCAACTTGTCTGCTGCAAGAGAGCTGCCTGGTGAGATCGGGACACACAGAGGCAGAGTTCATCTAGGACCGGGCACGTCCTGTGTTTGCCGGAGGTCCCACGCCCGCGGGTCCCGGGCCCGCAGCAGCTCTCTGCTCCCAGACCCTGTGGGAAAGACACCTCACCGCCTGATCAGGTGGGCACTCCTGAGGCTGCAGAGCGGAAGAGACCACCAACACTGCTCACCCCTGCCCACATCCCTGGCCCAAGAGGAAACTGTATAAGGCCTCTGGGTTCCCGTAGGGGAGGGCCCAGGAGCGGCAGGACCCCTGCCAGAGACACCGCCAGAACCTGAGGGAAACAGACCGGATAAACAGTTCTCTGCACCCAAATCCCGTGGGAGGGAGAGCTGAACCTTCAGAGAGTCAGACAAGCCTGGGAAACCAAAAGAGACTGCTCTCTGTACATACATCTCGGACGCCAGAGGAAAACACCAAAGGCCATCTGGAATCCTGGTGCACTGAAGCTCCCGGAAGGGGCGGCACAGGTCTTCCTGGTTGCTGCCACTGCAGAGAGCCCCTGGGCAGCACCCCACGAGCGAACTTGAGCCTCGGGACCACAGGTAAGACCAACTTTTCTGCTGCAAGTGACCTGCCTGGTGAACTCAAGACACAGGCCCACAGGAACAGCTGAAGACCTGTAGAGAGGAAAAACTACACGCCCGAAAGCAGAACACTCTGTCCCCATAACTGACTGAAAGAAAACAGGAAAACAGGTCTACAGCACTCCTGACACACAGGCTTATAGGACAGTCTAGCCACTGTCAGAAATAGCAGAACAAAGTAACACTAGAGATAATCTAATGGCGAGAGGCAAGCGCAGGAACCCAAGCAACAGAAACCAAGACTACATGCCATCATCGGAGCCCAATTCTCCCACCAAAACAAACATGGAATATCCAAACACACCAGAAAAGCAAGATCTAGTTTCAAAATCATATTTGATCATGATGCTGGAGGACTTCAAGAAAGACGTGAAGAACTCCCTTAGAGAACAAGTAGAAGCCTACAGAGAGGAATCACAAAAATGCCTGAAAGAATTCCAGGAAAACATAATTAAACAAGTAGAAGCCCATAGAGAGGAGTCACAAAAATCCCTGAAAGAATTCCAGGAAATCATAAATAAACAAGTAGAAGCCCATAGACAGGAGTCACAAAAATCCCTGAAAGAATTCCAGGAAAACACAATCAAACAGTTGAAGGAATTAAAAATGGAAATAGAAGCAATCAAGAAAGAACACATGGAAACAACCCTGGATATAGAAAACCAAAAGAAGAGACAAGGAGCTGTAGATACAAGCTTCACCAACAGAATACAAGAGATGGAAGAGAGAATCTCAGGAGCAGAAGATTCCATAGAAATCATTGACTCAACTGTCAAAGATAATGTAAAGCGGAAAAAGCTACTGGTCCAAAACATACAGGAAATCCAGGACTCAATGAGAAGATCAAACCTAAGGATAATAGGTATAGAAGAGAGTGAAGACTCCCAGCTCAAAGGACCAGTAAATATCTTCAACAAAATCATAGAAGAAAACTTCCCTAACCTAAAAAAAGAGATACCCATAGGCATACAAGATGCCTACAGAACTCCAAATAGATTGGACCAGAAAAGAAACACCTCCCGTCACATAATAGTCAAAACACCAAATGCACAAAATAAAGAAAGAATATTAAAAGCAGTAAGGGAAAAAGGTCAAGTAACATATAAAGGCAGACCTATCAGAATCACACCAGACTTCTCGCCAGAAACTATGAAGGCCAGAAGATCCTGGACTGATGTCATACAGACCCTAAGAGAACACAAATGCCAGCCCAGGTTACTGTATCCTGCAAAACTCTCAATTAACATAGATGGAGAAACCAAGATATTCCATGACAAAACCAAATTTACACAATATCTTTCTACAAATCCAGCACTACAAAGGATAATAAATGGTAAAGCCCAACATAAGGAGGCAAGCTATACCCTAGAAGAAGCAAGAAACTAATCGTCTTGGCAATAAAACAAAGAGAATGAAAGCACACAAACATAACCTCACATCCAAATATGAATATAACGGGAAGCAATAATCACTATTCCTTAATATCTCTCAACATCAATGGCCTCAACTCCCCAATAAAAAGAAATAGATTAACAAACTGGATACGCAACGAGGACCCTGCATTCTGCTGCCTACAGGAAACACACCTCAGAGACAAAGACAGACACTACCTCAGAGTGAAAGGCTGGAAAACAACTTTCCAAGCAAATGGTCAGAAGAAGCAAGCTGGAGTAGCCATTCTAATATCAAATAAAATCAATTTTCAACTAAAAGTCATCAAAAAAGATAAGAAAGGACACTACATATTCATCAAAGGAAAAATCCACCAAGATGAACTCTCAATCCTAAATATCTATGCCCCAAATACAAGGGCACTTACATATGTAAAAGAAACCTTACTAAAGCTCAAAACACACATTGCACCTCACACAATAATAGTGGGAGATTTCAACACCCCACTCTCATCAATGGACAGATCATGGAAACAGAAATTAAACAGAGATGTAGACAGACTAAGAGAAGTCATGAGCCAAATGGACCTAACGGATATTTATAGAACATTCTATCCTAAAGCAAAAGGATATACCTTCTTCTCAGCTCCTCATGGTACTTTCTCCAAAATTGACCATATAATTGGTCAAAAAACGGGCCTCAACAGGTACAGAAAGATAGAAATAATCCCATGCGTGCTATCGGACCACCACGGCCTAAAACTGGTCTTCAATAACAATCAAGGAAGAATGTCCACATATACTTGGAAATTGAACAATGCTCTACTCAATGATAACCTGGTCAAGGAAGAAATAAAGAAAGAAATTAAAAACTTTTTAGAATTTAATGAAAATGAAGGTACAAGATACCCAAATTATGGGACACAATGAAAGCTGTGCTAAGAGGAAAACTCATAGCGCTGAGTGCCTGCAGAAAGAAACAGGAAAGAGCATATGTCAGCAGCTTGACAGCACACCTAAAAGATCTAGAACAAAAAGAAGCAAATACACCCAGGAGGAGTAGAAGGCAGGAAATAATCAAACTCAGAGCTGAAATCAACCAAGTAGAAACAAAAAGGACCATAGAAAGAATCAACAGAACCAAAAGTTGGTTCTTTGAGAAAATCAACAAGATAGATAAACCCTTAGCCAGACTAACGAGAGGACACAGAGAGTGCGTCCAAATTAACAAAATCAGAAATGAAAAGGGAGACATAACAACAGATTCAGAGGAAATTCAAAAAATCATCAGATCTTACTACAAAAACCTATATTCAACAAAACTTGAAAATCTTCAGGAAATGGACAATTTCCTAGACAGATACCAGGTACCGAAGTTAAATCAGGAACAGATAAGCCAGTTAAACAACCCCATAACTCCTAAGGAAATAGAAGCAGTCATTAAAGGTCTCCCAACCAAAAAGAGCCCAGGTCCAGACGGGTTTAGTGCAGAATTCTATCAAACCTTCATAGAAGACCTCATACCAATATTATCCAAACTATTACCCAAAATTGAAACAGATGGATCACTACCGAATACCTTCTACGAAGCCACAATTACTCTTATACCTAAACCACACAAAGACACAACAAAGAAAGAGAACTTCAGACCAATTTCCCTTATGAATATCGACGCAAAAATACTCAACAAAATTCTGGCAAACCGAATCCAAGAGCACATCAAAACAATCATCCACCATGATCAAGTAGGCTTCATCCCAGGCATGCAGGGATGGTTTAATATACGGAAAACCATCAACGTGATCCATTATATAAACAAACTGAAAGAACAAAACCACATGATCATTTCATTAGATGCTGAGAAAGCATTTGACAAAATTCAACACCCCTTCATGATAAAAGTCCTGGAAAGAATAGGAATTCAAGGCCCATACCTGAACATGGTAAAAGCCATATAAAGCAAACCAGTTGCTAACATTAAACTAAATGGAGAGAAACTTGAAGCAATCCCACTAAAATCAGGGACTAGACAAGGCTGCCCACTCTCTCCCTACTTATTCAATATAGTTCTTGAAGTTCTAGCCAGAGCAATCAGACAACAAAAGGATGTCAAGGGGATACAGATCAGAAAAGAAGAAGTCAAAATATCACTATTTGCAGATGACATGATAGTATATTTAAGTGATCCCAAAAGTTCCACCAGAGAACTACTAAAGCTGATAAACAACTTCAGCAAAGTGGCTGGGTATAAAATTAACTCAAATAAATCAGTTGCCTTCCTCTATACAAAAGAGAAACAAGCCGAGAAAGAAATTAGGGAAACGACACCCTTCATAATAGACCCAAATAATATAAAGTACCTCGGAGTGACTTTAACAAAGCAAGTAAAAGATCTGTACAATAAGAACTTCAAGACACTGAAGAAGGAAATTGAAGAAGACCTCAGAAGATGGAAAGATCTCCCATGCTCATGGATTGGCAGGATTAATATAGTAAAAATGGCCATTTTACCAAAAGCAATCTACAGATTCAATGCAATCCCCATCAAAATACCAATCCAATTCTTCAAAGAGTTAGACAGAACAATTTGCAAATTCATCTGGAATAACAAAAAACCCAGGATAGCTAAAGCTATCCTCAACAATAAAAGGACTTCAGGGGGAATCACTATCCCTGAACTCAAGCAGTATTACAGAGCAATAGTGATAAAAACTGCATGGTATTGGTACAGAGACAGACAGATAGACCAATGGAATAGAATTGAAGACCCAGAAATGAACCCACACACCTATGGTCACTTGATTTTTGACAAAGGAGCCAAAACCATCCAATGGAAAAAAGATAGCATTTTCAGCAAATGGTGCTGGTTCAACTGGAGGTCAACATGTAGAAGAATGCAGATCGATCCATGCTTATCACCCTGTACAAAGCTTAAGTCCAAGTGGATCAAGGACCTCCACATCAAAGCAGACACACTCAAACTAATAGAAGAAAAACTAGGGAAGCATCTGGAACACATGGGCACTGGAAAAAATTTCCTGAACAAAACACCAATGGCTTACGCTCTAAGATCAAGAATTGACAAATGGGATCTCATAAAACTGCAAAGCTTCTGTAAGGCAAAGGACACTGTGGTTAGGACAAAACGGCAACCAACAGATTGGGAAAAGATCTTTACCAATCCTACAACAGATAGAGGCCTTATATCCAAAATATACAAAGAACTCAAGAAGTTAGACCACAGGGAAACAAATAATCCTATTAAAAAAAATGGGGTTCAGAGCTAAACAAAGAATTCACAGCTGAGGAATGCCGAATGGCAGAGAAACACCTAAAGAAATGTTCAACATCTTTAGTCATAAGGGAAATGCAAATCAAAACAACCCTGAGATTTCACCTCACACCAGTGAGAATGGCTAAGATCAAAAACTCAGGGGACAACAGATGCTGGCGAGGATGTGGAGAAAGAGGAACACTCCTCCATTGTCGGTGGGATTGCAAACTGGTACAACCATTCTGGAAATCAGTCTGGAGGTTCCTCAGAAAATTGGACATTGAACTGCCTGAGGATCCAGCTATACCTCTCTTGGGCATATACCCAAAAGATGCCCCAACATATAAAAAAGACACGTGCTCCACTATGTTCATTGCAGCCTTATTTATAATAGCCAGAAGCTGGAAAGAACCCAGATGCCCTTCAACAGAGGAATGGATACAGAAAATGTGGTACATCTACACAATGGAATATTTCTCAGCTATCAAAAACAACGACTTTATGAAATTCGTAGGCAAATGGCTGGAACTGGAAAATATCATCCTGAGTGAGCTAACCCAAACACAGAAAGACATACATGGTATGCACTCACTGATAAGTAGCTATTAGCCCAAATGCTTGAATTACCCTAAATGCCTAGAACAAATGAAACTCAAGACAGATGATCAAAATGTGAATGGTTCACTCCTTCTTTAAAAGGGGAACAAGAATACCCTTGGCAGGGAAGAGAGAGGCAAAGATTAAAACAGAGACTGAAGGAACACCCATTCAGAGTCTGCCCCACATGTGGCCCATGCATATACAGCCATCCAATTAGACAAGATGGATGAAGCAAAGAAGTGCAGACCGACAGGAGCCGGATGTAGATCGCTCCTGAGAGACACAGCCAGAATACAGCAAATACAGAGGCGAATACCAGCAGCAAACCACTGAACTGAGAATAGGACCCCCGTTGAAGGAATCAGAGAAAGAACTGGAAGAGCTTGAAGGGGCTCGAGACTCCATATGTACAACAATGCCAAGCAACCAGAGCTTCCAGGGACTAAGCCACTACCTAAAGACTATATATGGACTGACCCTGGACTCTGACCTCATAGGTAGCAATGAATATCCTAGTAAGAGCACCAGTGGAAGGGGAAGCCCTGGGTCCTGCTAAGACTGAACCCCCAGTGAACTAGACTGTTGGGGGGAGGGGGACAATGTGGGGAGGGTGGGGAGGGGAACACCGATAAGAAAGGGGAGGGGGGAGGGGGATGTTTGCCCGGAAACTGGGAAAGGGAATAACACTCGAAATGTATATAAGAAATACTCAAGTTAATAATAAAAAAAAAAAACAGGGGCTGAGGTTTTAGCTCAGTGGTAGAGCGCTTACCTAGGAAGCGCAAGGCCCTGGGTTCGGTCCCCAGCTCCGAAAAAAAAGAACCAAAAAAAAAAAAAAAAAAAACAGTTTAAGAGAATCAAAAACTAACTCCATAGGTTCTCATTGAAATCTTGTATATGGGACAAAGGTTAAATTAGTATTCACAGAAGGGAAACCCTGGAAATAATGTTGCTGGTGCCATAGGATACGATACATCGGGGTTGGGGATTTAGCTCAGTGGTAGAGCGCTTGCCTAGCAAGCGCAAGGCCCTGGGTTCGATCCCCAGCTCCGAAGAAAAGAAAGAAAAAGAAAAGAAAAAAAGAAAAGGAAAGGAAAGAGAAGGATATGATACATCTATTTCAAACAATAATTTTAACTACATACAAATTATACAATGTTGTTTTTTTTTTTTTTTTTGGTTCTTTTTTTCAGAGCTGGGGACCGAACCCAGGGCCTTGCGCTTCCTAGGCAAGCGCTCTACCACTGAGCTAAATCCCCAACCCCAATGTTGTTATTTTTTACACACGTATGTATGTGGAGTTCATGTTTATGTGTGTGGTGGCACACAGTTGTTTAGATGTGTGTGTGTGTCTGTGCCTAAGCGACTCCCTCCCTACCTTATCTATTGAGGAGGCAAAGTCACTTCAGAATACTCACTCGAGCATACTGATTCCAATTATACTAGTTCTACCAGCTTGCCAAAGCCATCTTTGTCTCCACCTCCCAAAGACTGGTTTACAAGTAACGACCAAAGGGATTTTATTTCTATTCTAGGAATCTGAACTCAGGGCCTCAAATTTGCTCAGCAATTACTTTATCCAATGAACCATCTGCTCATATTGGTTTTGTTTGCTTATGTGTTTTTGGCCTGTTTTGTCTAGTTTCTAAATAAAAAAATTATTTGATCATAAACATAAAATTATAGGATGCAATTATGTCTTTTACTAAGATTTAAATTTTTTTAGTATTTCACTTATAATAAAAATAATAGCTGCTTTTATAAGCAGCTAACAGACCACAGACTCTAAGCAAACACATCCCACTGGCAGTAAGTCAGTGGTACACCTAGTGTTCCTAGAGAAAGTTCGTCCTGAACACCTTCATCCCTCCAGTTTCTTTTGGTTTGTGACTAAGTTCACTGTTGACTACTACGTCCACACTGGATGTGAAAAAACACTTCCGGCATGCAGATTTGTATGTCTTTCTTGATGTTGTAGCTTAATACAGTCACGTGAACAACTTATACTTTATTGCTGAGACAAACATACCTGAACTTAACACCTCCAGGGAGAGGAGGTTGATTTGAGCCCAGGGTTTCAAAGGATTCACAGATCCTAACCTATCCTGGTAGAGAGGCTGTGGAGAAATCTCTGGACCATCTCACATTATGGCAAGCAGGAAACAGATATGGAATCCCTACCCTGACTGGCTTTCTGCTTTTTTCTCCTTGTATTCCAGTGGTACTCAGCCTGTTGCATGATGCTGTATACATTCATCATGGGCCCTCCCCATCTCAGTTAAATGTTTTTAATAAATGACCTCACTGAAAGTGTCCTTTACTATTTGAGGTGCTTCTCAATCCCACCAGGTTGTCAATGGACATCAAACATCACATGCTATAACATTCCACATCCATCCCCAAAAGATTCACAAGCATCTCATAATACAAATTTATCCAGTCCCTCTCCAAGACCCTCCATAATATTAATACTTTCAACAATGTTCAAAGTTTCCTCTGATACTCAGGACAAACTCTTATTTTGAAAAGAAGAGATGAGGCCATAGAAATGAAGGGTTGGGCCAAAGAAAGGACTGGACCTTAGTAAGGCATATGTTAAATCCTGAAGATCCATGTCTACAGTCATGGATTGGTAGAGGTATTCATATACCACAATTTATTTTTGTCTTCCATGGTTTAAATAAACAGCAAGGAGCTTGAAAAAAATCAGGGTTGAGGGTAAGTAAGAAAAACTCACCCAGAAGATTCTTAAAGCTCAAACATTTCAGAGAAGCATCCAAGAAGAGTTCTCAAAGGTCCTGCCCCTATAGTAAGACTGAGTTCTCAGGACCTATGTTCCTCAACAGGTGTGGTTTAGATAAAAGACACAGGCCAAGGCTGGTTAGTCATGCCCAGGCAGGGTATTGCTAATGATCAAGGATGTGTTTCAGGCTGATCCCGAGCACTCTATACAAAATTTTAATAGCCATTAACCATAGTTAGATGAGATGAGGGACCATTGCCCTTGTTCCAAAAGCTAGGTATGTTGTCTAGATGTCCTGTGACTATAGTTGTAAGGCTTCTTGCTCTTCAATGTAGAAAGCATTATGAAGCTGACACAGTGATTAAAATTAAATTAGGGATAAAAGATATAAAGTCTAAATTCATTTGTGTTTGTGTATGCGTGTACACATGTTTGTGTGTGAGAGAGTAGGTGTATATATGTAGGAAGTATAAGTGCATATGTATGGGCATGTATGTAGAGACCAGAGGACTATCTTGGATGTCATTTCTCAGACACTGTCTGCGTGTTTGTCTGTCTGTCTGTCTGGGGTTTTTTTGTTGTTGTTGTTTTGTTATGTTTTGTTTTGTTTTTGTTTTTTTAAATTTGGCTTGGTTTTGTGAGATTCAGTCTCATTGGTCTGGAACTCATTAACTAGTCAATGCTGCTCAACCCCAGGGAGCTGCCTGTTTTCCCACCTCTAGCACTGGGATTACAAGTGTGCACCACTATGCTCAACTTCTGGCATACGCGGCAAGCACTGTGCTAAGCAGATTATCTTCCTAGCCCTCCAGAAATATGAATTTAGAATAGTAATTTCTTTAGCGAGAATCTCACTTCTCTCCTAGGCTGGCCTGGATTTCATGAGCCTCCTGTGCTGTGAGTACAGGTGTGTAGCTCCACGTCTGACTCCGAAGAGCAAATTTAAAACTCTCCAAAGATCGCCAATCATGAGTTTGCCACAGATAAAACAGAATGTGCTGATTTCTGCCTATAATTAACTCACAGATCTAATGAACTTAATGAAAATTGATATGTGATCACAGGAAAGTGTTATTTTTAAATTGAACTAACAATTCTTTAGAGTATTTTAAGAAAAAGTATTGAGTCTCTCCTGAATTGAAAGCTAAATTTAAATGGCGGCATGTGTGCATGGTTCATCTCCCTCATCAGAATGGATCTTATTCTCTCATGACCCCTCTTCTTGGAAGAGCTGTTCGCTCCATGTTTCCTACCTCAACCTGTTTTGCTCATGTTTCTAGGCTCTGCATTTATCCCTTCAGAGAAAATACTGTGGCTCACAGCCCTACCAAAAAATTACTTGAATATTCTGACTCACTCCATTCCTGCTCCTATCACAAAATGCCTTGGGTTGGATAATATATGAATGGTAGTCATTTATTTCCTATAGCCATGGAGACAGGGAAGTCCAGTATAAGATGCTGGCACACTGAGCTCATGGTTAACATTTGTCCTCTGTTTTCAATATGGAGCCTGCCTTTATGTAGCACCTTCGGGAGGCAAAAGAGGACAACCTTGCTCCTCGTGACCTTTATGCAGACACTGCTGCCATTCATGGAGGCCAAGTCCTCTCAGCTACACCATTTCCCAAAGGCCCATTTAAGGAGAACTTTAGTTTCTAGCTTATGAATTTTGAAGGAACACAGACATTCAAACCACTACATTTTTCTTCCTCACATTCCTTAATAACTGTGGGCCTTTGCTTGTGCCATAGTTAACCAGAATATCCATACCTTGGTAAGACCCTCATAATCTTTCAAGATTTTGTTTTAGCCTGGCTCATACCTGGGTCAGTCCCGCCTCTTGGGTTGCAACAGCAGACTCAAAAAAGCACTTGCCAGGCTCAATTTTAATTCAAATTCTCTCTTCTCTTCTCTCCTCTCCTCTCCTCTCCTCTTCCTCGTCCTCCTACTACTACTCCTCCTCTCCCTCCTCCTCCTCTTCCTCCTCTCTCTCTCTCTCTCTCTCTCTCTCTCTCTCTCTCTCTCTCAGAAATTTCTAGCTTCTTTGGAGACTCAGTTGTCATGTGATGTTTTTCTGGAAACTGTTTTTTGAGAGGATGTTTGTGCTGAAGCAGACATGCTGGAAAATGTTTTGCTGAGAACAGACATGCGGTGTTTTCCTGGAACCAGCCTGGGGAAAGGGTGTGTGATGTTTTACTAGAACAGATGCTTGAGAGGTATAAATATAACCAGACAGTGAATGCTGCTATATGGTATTGGTTCACCTTGCAATTCTTTGTTGGTTATCAATGGACTTTGATGCTGGTCTTCGCTGACAACGCTTTGTGGTATTTGCTTGCCTTGCCACTCTTTGCTGGTCATTGTTTGTTGAGACTTCATGGAGAGATATGACACCAAAGAACTTCTGGTAGTGTTCTGGTGGCTTCTTCACACTTCCATAAATTCGGGCTTATTGGCAGAACCTAGTGTTTTCTTCTGGATTGAGCTCTTGTGAACCAAACTGCTGATAACCTGACAATGGAGACCAGATTCACTCCAAAGAACCTTTTCTAAATGGGTCCACAAACTTCTTTGCCCTATTAACCTTCCATTTCCATTACCTCAAGTGGGTTGTGGGCTAGAAGGGAGGATAAAGAATTTAAATATTCTTATTAAAAGTAGGTTTTGAAAAATATTAGCCTATATGTGGTATCCAAAATGGCTTAGGCATTATGGCTTACTGATTCTAACTTACTAGAGGAAAGGGCAGGTCTTGATGGGTTAGGAATGTTATTTAAGGAGGTTAGTAAAATATCAGCTGCTGCCACTGGGTGGTCTCCTGCCTTGCT
This sequence comes from Rattus norvegicus, assembly GCF_021556685.1. Classification (NCBI taxonomy): domain Eukaryota; kingdom Metazoa; phylum Chordata; class Mammalia; order Rodentia; family Muridae; genus Rattus; species Rattus norvegicus. Next base: position 83,825,934 of record NC_141550.1, read on the forward strand.
ACCATAAGTTTTGTTTTGTTTTTTGTTTGTTTGTTTGTTTGGTTGGTTGGTTGGTTGGTTGGTTTTGCTTCATAGTTCTCGTGTATACTAATTTGAAAAGGTTTAGGGAGAAACCTGACAATTCTCTGCTGTTAGAGAAGATTAAAGAGTTGGCTATGCACTTAGAGAGTTTGTGAATTGAGGTAGAAGTACGAAAAGAGCCAGTAGGAGAAAAACAGGCTTCAGGCTAGGTGTCTGAGACCAGGAATTTACTGAATGATGAAAATAGGAAGCAAACTAGGCTGAAAGGTAAACTGCCAACCCAACATCCTCCACAAACTTTCACTGCCATGCCCCCAGAACACCTCAGTGAAAGAAAAGGGCAGGAAGAGCAGGAGACTATACAAACTCGACATAGGTTTTGCCAAGTGCCAGAGGATTTGTTTGAGGCTACACAAGCACCTTCAGCTTTCCCAGTCTTTGTGCAGCATATACCAGCTAACAACAGAGGCCACACTTTTAATGTATTGACCTGGTGACTGATAGAAATGTTAGATCTAAAGCATATTAAAGAGCCCATTATGTTGTACAGCTTGCATTCTCCATTTGTTAAAGAAATGTTAAATAACTGGGCCATGCAGCCTAGGGTCGTCTTCCAAGATTAGAAGCAATTGGTGTCAGCCATACTAGAAGCAGGAAAGCAATTACAATGGCTATTGTAGTAGAAGAACAAAGCCACAACAATAGAACAATAAAATGTCATGGAGGGGAGAATAAATTTAACTAAAGTACATTATGCTGACTTACAAAAACAAATCTGATCTGATGATGGATTAACTGAAAAACGTCATGGTGTAGCTTTAAGAGCTTGGGAGGGGATGTGTGCGGGGGGGGGGGGGAGGGGGTGGATCCATCTCATGTACTAAGATAATATAGGGTTCCAGAGAACCCATTACAGAATTCTTCTTTATAGGGGTTGGGCTCAGCTGTGAGTAGAGTCATATTAGACCCTGAAACCAGACAGTCATTAATAAAAATATTGGCATTTGAAAACGCAACTATCAGGATCCTTCTAGTTGCTATCTACACCTGGAGCTGACCCTGTACCACAGTTCTTTGTACCCAAATCCTGCTGGAAAAGAGCTGACCTCCCAGAAGTGCTGACAATCCTGACAGCATAGGTAAGACTACCACTTCTGTTCTGAGGGACCCACCTAGAGCCCTCAGGACATAGGAACCAAAGAGCAGCCTGGGACAGGATCCTTCTGGTCTCCATCTGGGACCCAGAGCTGTTCCTGTGCCAAGCTCTCTAGACGCAAAAACTGCCAGAAGACAGCTGATCTCCCAGGAGTGCTGGCACACCTGAGAGCACAGGTAAGACCACCACTTCTGCTCCAAGGAACCCTCCCAGAGCTCTCAGGACACAGCAACCAAAGAGCAGCCTGGGACAGGATCCTTTTCATCTCTATCTGTGCCCCAGAGCTGACCCTGGGACACAGCACTCTGTACACAAATCCTGCCCAAAGAAAGCTGGTATCCCAAGAGTGCTGTCAAACCTGAGCACACATGTGAGACCAACCCTTCTGCTCAAATACCTGACCTAAGAGGGACTCATCCAGAACCCTCGCACCATGGAGCTAACCCTGTGCCACAGCTCTCCATACCTAAATTCCATCAGGAGTTTTGATACACAGGCTTACAGGAGGGACAAGCCACTGTAAGTGAGAGCAAAACCAACTAACACCAGAGATAACCAGATGGTGAGAGGCTCATGCAAGTACGTAAGCAACAGAAACCAAGGCTACTGACATCATCAGAACCCAGTTCTTCCACCATAGGAAGCCCCAACATACCAGAAAAGCAAGATTCTGGTTTAAAATCATATCTCATGAGGACGATAGAGGACTTTAAGAAGGACATAAATAACTTCCTTAAAGAAATACAGGAGAACACAGGTAAAAAAGTAGAAGCCCTTAAAGAGGAAACACAAAAATCCCTTAAAGAATTACAGGAAAACACAACCAAATAGGTGAAGGAATTGAACAAAACCACTCAGGATCTAAAAATGGAAATAGAAACAATAAAGAAATCACAAAAGGAGACAACCCTGGAGATAGAAAACCTAGGAAAGAATCAGGAGTCATAGACAGAAGCATCACCAAGAAAATAAAACAGATTGAAGAGAGAATCTCAGGTGTAGAAGATACCATAGAAAACATTGACACAACAGTCAAAGAAAATGCATAATGCAAAAAGCTCCTAATACAAAACATCCAGGAAATCCAGGACACAATAAGAAGACCAAACCAAATAGGTACAGAAGAGAGAGAAAATTCCCAATTTAAAGGGTCAGTAAATATCTTCAACAAAATAATAGAAGGAAACTTCCCTAACCTAAAGGAAGAAATGTCTATAATAAACATACAAGAAGCCTACAGAACTCCAAATAGATTGGACCAGAAAAGAAATTCCTCCTATCACATAATAGTCAAAACACCAAACGCACAAAACAAAGAAATAATATTAAAAGCATTTAGAAAAAAAATTCAAGTAATATATAAAGGCAGACCTATCAGAATTATACCAGACTTCTGAACAGAGACTATGAAAGTTAGAAGATCCTGGGCAGATGTCATACAGACCCTAAGAGGACCCAAATGCTAGGGCACTTTTGCTATACATAGCAAAACTACCAATTACCATAGATGGAGAAACCAAGATATTCCATGACCAAACCAAATTTACACAATATCTTTCCACAAATCCAGCCCTACAAATGATAATAGATGGAAAACTCCAACACAAGGAAGAAAACTACACCCTAGAAAAAGCAAGAAAGTAATCTTCTTTGAACAAACACAAAAGATAGACACACAAACATAATTCCACCTCTAACAACAAAAACAATAGGAAAGAACAATTACTACTCCATAATAACTCTTAACCCCAGTGGACTCAATTCCCCCAATAAAAAGACACAGCCTAAAAGACTAGATATGTAAAGAGGACCCAGCATTATGCTGCACACAGGAAATGCACTTTAGTGACAAAGACACTCTCTTAGAGTAAAATGCTGGAAAAAATTCTCCAAGCAAATGGGCCCAAGAAACAAGCTGGAATAGCCATTCTAATATCAAATAAAATCGACTTTCAACAAAAATTTATTGAAAAAGATAAGGACTCTTTGTATTCATCAAAGAAAAAAACTACCAAGATGAACTCTCAATTCTGAACAACTATGATCCAAATGCAAGGGGACCCACATTTGAGCATTTTTACTAAAGCTCAAAGCACACATTTCACTTTACACAATAATAGTGAGGGATTTCAACACCCCACTCTCATGAATGGATAGATCATGGAAACAGAAACTAAACAGAGACACAGTGAAACTAACAGAAGTTATGAAAGAAATGGATTAAACAGATATCTATAGAACATTTCATTCTAAAACAAAAGAATATACTTTCTTCTCAGCAACTCATGGCACCTTCTCCAAATTGACCATAGAATTGGAAAAAAAATCCAAAACCAAACAAAACAAAAAAAAAAACAAAAAGCAAACAAAAATAATCCAATGCATCTTATGAAATCACCATGGACTAAGGCTGGTTTTCAATAACAACAAAAACAATAGAAAGGCCACATGCACATGGAAGCTGAACAATGCTCTAATCAACGATAATTTTGTCAGGGAAGAAATAAAAAAGAAGTTAAGGACATTTTTAAAATTTAATGAAAATGAAGGCACAACATACCCAAACTTATGGAACACAATGAAAGAAGTGTTAAGAGGAAAACTCATACCTTTGAATGCCTCCAAAAGAAGTTGGAGAGAGCACACACTAACACCTTGATAGCACACCTGATATATGTAGAACAAAAAGAAGCAAATACACCCAATAGGAGTAGATAGCAGGAAATAATCAAACTCAGGGCTGAAAACAACCAAGTAGAAACAAAAAGAACTATACAAAGAATCAACAAAAGGGGGAGATGGTTCTTTGACAAAATTAACAAGATAGATAAATGTTTAGTCAGACTAACCAAGGAGAGACAGTATCCAAATTAATGAAACCAGAAATGAAAAAGGAGACATATCAAAAAAAGCTGAGGAAATTCAAAATATCATCAGATCCTACTATAAAAGCCTATACTCAACAGGATTGGAAAATCTGGAGAAAATGGAAAAATTCTAGAAAGATACCTGGTACCATAGTTAAATCAGGTTCAGATAAACCATTGAAACAGTCCCATAACTCCTAAAGAAATAAAAGCAGTCATTCAAAATCTTCCCACCAAAAAAAAAAGCCCAGGACCGGATGGGTTTAGTGCTGAATTCTATCAAACATTCAAAGAAGACCTAATACCAATACTCTTCAAACTATTCCACAAAATTGAAACAGAAGGAACACTTTGAAGCCACAGTTACCCTGATACTAAAACCACTCAAAGACTCTCCCCAAAGAGGGAAGAGAACTTCAGACCAACTTTCCTTATGAATATTGATGCAAAAATACACATTAAAATTCTTGCAAACCAAATCTAAGAACACATCAAAACGATCGTTTACCATGATCAAGTATTCTTGATACCAGGGATGCAAAGGTTGTTCAATATCCATCTAATCCACCACATAAACAAACTAAATAAAAAATTTAAAAAAATGATTATTTCATTAAATGCTAAAAAAGCATTTGACAAAATTCAATACCCCTTCATGTTAAAAGTCTCGGATAGAACAGGAATTCAAGGCCCATAACTAAACATAGTAAGAACAATATATAGCAAACCAGAAGTCAACATCAAACTAAATGAAGAGAAACTTGAAGCAATCCCACTAAAATCAGGGAATAGACAAAGCTGCTCACTATCTCCCTACCTACTCAACATAGTGCTTGAAGTTAAAGCTAGAGCAATTAGACAACAAAAGGAGGTCAAAGGGATACAGATTGGAAAGGAAAGTGGCTGGATATAAAATTAATACAAACAAATCAGTAGCCTTCCTCCATTCAAAGGACATAGGGGCTAAGAAAGAAATTAGGGAAATGGAACATTTCACAATATTCACAAATAATATAAAATACCTTGGGGTGACTCTACCCAAACAAGTGAAAGATCTGAATGACAAGAACCTCAAGTCTCTGAAATCAAAGATCTCCGAAAATGGAAAGATCTCCCACGCTCATGGATTGACCGGATTAATATAGTAAAAATGGCTATCCTGCTGAAAGCAATCTATAGATTCTATGCAATCCCGCATCAAAATTCCAACTCAATTCTTCAGAGAGTTAGAAAGAGCATTTTTTGTTATCTTCTTTGTTTTTCCTTCTACCCCCCACACTGGATAGTTTATGTGTTTACATTTCAAATGTTATCCCCTTTCCCAGTTCCGCCCTCTCACTTTCCCCATCCCATTGCTTCTGTGAGGATGCTTCCCCTTGCACCCACCTACTGTCAGCTCAACACCCTGGCATTCCCCTACACTGAGGACAAGAGCATTCACAGGACCAAGATCACCTCCTCCTATGTATGCCAGACAATGTCATGCTCTGCTACAAGCATGGGTCCTCCCATGTAGATCCTTTAGTTGGTGGTTTAGTTCCTGGGAGCTCTGAGAGGTCTGCTTGGTTGATATTGTTCTTCCTAAGGGATTGCAAAACCCTTTTGTTCCTTCAGTCCTTTCTTTAACTACTCCATTGGGGCCCCATGCTCAATCTGATGGAAGCTGCAAGCATCTTAATCTGTATCAGTAAGGATCTGACAGAGGCTCTCAGGAGACAGCCATATCAGATTCCTGTCAGCAAGCCTTTCTTGGCATCGGCAATAGTGACTGGGTATGGTGGTGGCATAAGGGTGCCCAGGTAGGGCAGTTTCTGGATGTCCTTTCCTTAACTCTCTGCTCCTCTTTGTCCCTATATTTCCACTGTGGGTATTTGTTCCCCCTTCTAAGTAGGACTGAAACATCCACATTTTGGTCTTACTTCTTCTTGAGCTTCATAGGGTCTATGAATTGTATCTTGGGTAATCCAAGACTTGGGGCTAATATCCACTTATCAGTGAGTTCATAAGTTTTGTGACTGTGTAATCTCATTCAGAAAGATATTTTCTAGTTCCCTCCATTTGCCTAAGAATTTCATGAAGTCATTGTTTTTAATAGCTGAGTGGTACTCCATTGTGTTGATGTACCATATTTTCTGTATCCATTCCTTTGTTGAAGGACATCTGGGCTCTTTCCAGCTTCTGGTTATTATGAATAAAGCTTCTATAGACATAATGAAGCATGTATCCTTGTTACATGTTGGAGCATCTTTTGGGTATATGCCCAATGGAAATTTTTCATTTCCAATTTTTCATAGAATTAGAAAGCAATTTGCAAATTCATTTGGAATAACCAAAAATATAGGATAGAAAAAACTATTCTCAACAATAAAAGACCTTCTGCAGAAATCACCATTCCTGACCTCAACAGAGCAATTCCTGTAACAGAGCAATCATGAGAAAAACTGCATGGTATTGGTACAAAGACAGGACGATATATCAATGCAATAGAATTGAAGATCGAGAAATGAACCCATACACCTATGGTCATGTGATCTTTGACAAAGGAGCTAAAACTATTCAATGGAGAAAAGACAGCATTTTCTTTTAAATATACAAAGAACTCAAGGCAGAAGATACAGTAGAAAACATCAACACAACCATTGAAGGTAATGTAAAACGCAAAAAACTCCTAGCCCAAAACATACAGGAAATCCAGGACACAATGAGAAGATCAAATCTAAGGATGATAGGTATAGAAGAGAGTGAAGACTCCCAACTTAAAGGGCCAGTAAATATATTCAACAAAATTATAGAAGAAAACTTCCCTAATCTAAAGAAAGAGATGCCCGTAAACATACAAGAAGCCTACAGAACTCCAAATAGATTGGACCAGAAGAGAAATTCCTCCTCCCTCTTTTTCTGCCCCTCTTTTTTCTTCCTCCTTTCTTTCTTCCAAGCCCTCCCACCCTCTACTACCTTTAATTATTTTGTTTCTTCTTCTGAGTAGGACTGAAGTATCCACTCTTTGGTCTTCCTTCCTCTTGAGTTTCATGTGGTCCTTGAGCTTTATTGTGGGTATTCCAAGCTCTTTGCCTAATATTCACTTATCAGTGAGTACATAGTGTGTGTGTTCTTTTGTGACTGAGTTACCTCACTCTGGATAATATTTTCTAGTCCCTTCCATTTGCCTATGAATTTCATGAAGTCATTGTTTTTGATAGCTGAGTAGTACTCCATTGTATAGATGTACCACATTTTCTGTATCCATTCCTTTGTTGAAGGACATCTGGGATCTTTCCAGCTTCTGGCTATTATGAATAAAGCTTCTATAGACATAATGAAGCATGTATCCTTGTTACATGTTGGAGCATCTTTTGGGTATATGCCCAGGAGTGGTACAGCTGGGTCCTCAGGTAGTACTATGTCCAATTTTTTGAGGAACCACCAGACTGATTTCCAGAGTGGTTGTAACAGCTTGCAATCCCACCAACAATGGAGAAGTGTTCTTCTTTCTCCACACCCTCACCAGTATCTGGTGTCACCTGAGTTTTTTATCTTAACCATTCTAAGTGATGTGAGGTGGAATCTCAGGGTTGTTTGATTTGCATTTCCCTGATTACTAAGGATGTTGAACATTTCTTTAGGTACTTCTCAGCCATTCAATATTCCTCAGTTGAGAATTCTTTGTTTAGCTCTGTTCCCCATTTTTTAGTTTTTATTAGATTTTTTATTTATTTACATTTCAAAAATTATCCTCTTTCCTGGTTTCCCATTCATTAACCCCCTATCCTACCCCCTCCCCATTCCTCTATGAGGGTGCTCCCCCACCAATCTCCCCAACATTCCCCTACAAGACCAAGGGATTCTCTTCCCATTGGTGCCAAACTAGGCCATTCTCTGCTACATATGCAGCTGGAGCCATGGGTCTGTCCATGTGTACTCTTTGGATGGTGGTTTAGTCCTTGGGAGCTCTGGTTGGTTGGTATTGTTGTTCTTATGGGTTTGAGAATCCCTTCAGTTCCTTCAATCCTTTCTCTAACTCCTCCAATGGGGACCCTATTCTCAGTTCAATGGTTGGATACAAGTGTCTGCTTGTGTATTTGTCATGCTCTGGCAGAGCCTATCAGGAGACAACTATATCAGGCTCCTGTCAGCATGCACTTCTTGGCACCAGCAATGTCATCTGCATTTGGTGGCTGTATGTATATGGGCTGGATCCCCAGGTGGGGCAGTCACTGGATGGCCTTTCCTTCAGTCTGGCTCCAAATTTTGCCTCCATATTTCCTCCTATGAATATTTTTGTTTTCCCTTCTATGGAGAGCTAAAGCATCCACACTTTGGTTGTCTTTCTTGAGTTTCATGTGGTCTGTGGATTGTATCTTGGGTAATCAGAGCTTTTGGGCTCTGTTCCCCATTTTTAATAGGGTTATTTGGTTCTCTGGAGTTTAATTTCTTGAGTTCTTTGTATATATTGCATATTAGCCCTCTATAGGATGTAGGATTGGTAAAGATATTTTCTTAGTCTGTTGGTTACCATTTTGTCCTATTGACATTGTCCTTTGCCTTACAGAAGATTTTCAATTTTTTTTCTTTTTTCTTTTTTTTTTCGGAGCTGGGGACCAAACCCAGGGCCTTGTGCATGCTAGGCAAGCGCTCTACCGCTGAGCTAAATCCCCAACCCCTGAGGATGTTCAATTTTATGAGGTCCCATTTGTGGATTCTTGATCTTAGAGCATAAGTCATTGGAGTTCTGTTCAGAAATATTTCCCTTGTGCCCATGTGTTCAAGACTCTTCCCCACTTTCTCTTATATTAGTTTCAGTGTATGTGGCTTTATGTGGAGGTCCTTGATGTATTTGTATTTGATCTTTGTACGAGGAGATAAGAATGAATCAATTTGCATTCTTCTACATTCTGACCTCCAGTTGAACCAGCACCATTTGTTGAAAATGCCTTTTTCCTCTGGATGATTTTTAGCTTCTTTGTCAAGGGTCAAGTGAACATTTTGTGTGGGTTCATTTCTGGATCTTCAATTCTATTACATTGATCTACCTGTCTACTTCTCAGCCAATACCATGCAATTTTTATCACTATTGCTCTGTAGTACAGCTTAAGGTGAGGAATGGTGATTTCCCCGAAAATTCTTTTATGGTTGAATTTAGTTTTTGCTATCTTGGGATTTTTGTTATTCCAAATGAATTTAAGAATTGCTTTTCCTGGAGTCTAACTTCTTGAGTTCTTTGTATATATTAGATATTAGGCCTCTATTGGATGTGGTAGGATTGGTAAAGATCTTTTCCCAATCTGTTGGTTGCCATATTGTTCTATTGACAGTGTCCTTTGCCTTATAGAAGCTTTGCAATTTTAAGAGGTCCCACTTGTCAATTCTTGATCTTAGAGTATTAGCCATTGGTGTTCTGTTCAGGAAGTTTTCCCCAGTGCCTATGTATTCAAAGATTTTCTCCACTTTCTGTTCTATTAGTTTCAGTGTATCTGGTTTTATGTTCAGGCCCTTGATCCACCTGGACTAGAGCTTTGTACAAGGAAATAAGAATGTGTCGATTTGCATTATTGCACAAACTGATCTCCAGTGGAACCAGCATCATTTGTTGAAAATGCTATCATTTAAAAAAAAAAAAGAGGAAAGAAAATGCTGTCTTCTCTCCATTGGATAGTTTTAGCTCCTTTGTCAAAGATCACATGACCATGGGTGTATGGGTTCATTTCTGGGTCTTCAGTTCTGTTGCATTAATCTATCTGCCTGTCTTTGTACCAATACCATGCAGTTTTTCTCATGATTGCTCTGTGAAGAGTGGTTTTTCCCTAATTTCTCTCTCATCCTGTTTATCCTTTGAAAAGAGGAAGGCTACTGATTTGTTTGATTTTATGTGACATTAGACTCCAGAGAGCCAAATCACCCTATTGAAAAATGGGGTACAGAGCTAAACAAAACATTCTCAGCTGAGGATTATCGAATGGCCAAAAAAGCACCTAAAGAAATCTTCGACATCCTTAGTCATCAGGGAAATGCAAATCAAAACAACCCCGAGATTCCACCTCACACCAGTCAGAATGGCTAAGATTAAAAACTCAGGTGACAGCAGATGCTGGTGAGGATGCGGAGAAAGAGGAACACTCCTCCATTGTTGGTGGGATTGCAAACTGGTACAACCATTCTGGAAATCAGTCTGGAGGTTCCTCAGAAAATTGGACATTGTACTACCTGAGGACCCAGCTATACCTCTCCTGAGCATATACCCAAAAGATGCCCCAACATACAACAAAGACACGTGCTCCACTATGTTCATAGCAGCCTTATTCATAACAGCCCAAAACTGGAAAGAACCCAGATGCCCTTCAACAGAGGAATGGATTCAAAAAATGTGGTGCATCTACACAATGGAGTACTATTCAGCTATCAAAAACAATGACTTCATGAAATTCATAGGCAAATGGAATGAACTAGAAAATATCATCCTGAGGGAGGTAACTCAATCACAGAAAAACACACTTGGTATGCACTCATTTATTAGTGGATATTAGCCAAAAAGCTCAAATTACCCAAGATGCAATCCACAGACCATAGGAAGCTCAAGAAGGAGGATGACCAAAATGTGGACGCTCCCACTCCTTCTTAAAAGGGGGAAAATATCCATAGGAGGGGATATGGAAGCAAAGTTTAGAGCAGCGACTCAAGGAACAGCCATTCAGAGCCTGACCCACATGTGGCCCATACATATATACAGCTACCCAAACCAGGTAAGATTGATGAAGCTAAAAAATGCATGCTGAAAGGGACTGGCTACAGACCTCTCCTGAGAGACACATCCAGAGCATGTCCAATACAGAGGTCAATTCTAGCAGCAAACCACTGAACTGAGAATAGGACCCCCTTGGGAGGAATTAGAGGAAATATTGAAAGAGTTGAAGGAGCTTGCAACCCCATAAGAACAACAATGACAACCAACCAGAGCTTCCAGGGACTAAACCACTACCCAAAGACTATACATGGACTGACCCAGGGCTCCAACTGCATATGTAGCAGAGAACAGCCTTGTTACAGCACCAGTGGAAGGGGAAACCCTTGGTGCTGCCAAGGTTGGACCCTCAGTGCAGGGGAATATGGGGGGACAGTAGGGGAATGTATGGGGGGATACCCATATAGGGGAGAGGGAGCAGAGTGGATGGGGGCTTATGGACAGGAAACCGGAAAGGGGACTAACATTTGAAATGTAAGTAAAGAAATATATGTAATAAAAATTTTTAAAAAATAGTTATCGAATCGACCTGTATTTCAAGAGCAGTGGCCCATAACTAAAGAAAACTTGCAGGCACTTGAACAGTTAGTACAAGAGCAGCTGGAGGCTCAACATACAGAAGAGTCCCTGGTAGCAGCCCTTGTAATTCCCCTGTGGTTGTTGTAAATAAATCAGGAAATGAAGGATGATAACGAGCTTAAGAGCAGTTAAGGTAATTAAACCACTGGGTCTTTTTCAACCTGGACTTTCTTCACCATCTTTGTTACTGAGATGATGGCCTATAATAATAACTGATTTGAAAGAATGTTTTTCACAATATCCTTGCGTGAGTAAGATAGGGAAAAGTTTGCTTTCTCAGTACCTTCTCTGAACAATAGCAGTCCAATGAAAAGATACCACTGGAATTTACTTCTGCAGGGAAGGTTAAATAGTCCAACTTTATGTCAAAATTTTCTGCAGCAACCATTAGAAATAATTTGTAAGCAATTCCCTCGATCTATCATTTATCATTATATGAATGACATTCCATTGGCTAATTATGACACAGATGCTTTAGAGAATATGTTTAAGGTAACGAAGAATTTTGCCATGCTGGGGGTTACAGATTTCTCCAGAAAAAAAAACTAGAAAAGGAGATTCACTTAGTTACTTGAGCTATAAAAATCAGCCAGCAAGAAATTCAACCACAAAAGGTACACATCCCTAGGGACCAATTGCAAACTCTTCAGGATTTTCAAAAATTAATGGGAGATATTAGCTGGCTGCAGTCTACAATTGGATTAAGTAAACATTAGTTAAGTAATTTGTTTCAAACAGTACAAGGAGACTCCAATTTAAACAGCCCAAGATGTCTAACATCTGAAGCAGAAAAAGAGTTAACTCGTGTAGAACAAAGACTGCAAGAGGCATAGGCAGATCAAACTGATCCTAAATTTGATTGTATTTTGGTCCTTTCACCTGTAACTCCTTCTCCTACTTATGCTCATTAGGCAAAGGGAAGATAGCATTGTGGAATGGATTTCCTTAGCTCATGAACAAAGTAAAAAATGGAAGACATATACAGAAAGGATTTCTGAATTAATTTTAAAAGATATTATACATATATAGTAGTAATTATTAAATGTATAAAAAAGAATAAGATTACAACGATTGTCAGAAACAGACCTGACCAAAATTATAATACCTTTGACAAGTGCTTACATTATGTCATTGTGGGTGATCAATGAAGATTTGCAAAGATCTTGTAGTAATTACTTAGGTGAAATTAATAACAGATATCCAAAAAGCAAACATTACATTTTATAAAAAGAACTACTTGGATTCTTCCATGTATAGTAAATAGAACACCAATTCCTGAGGCACCAACATTTTATACTGATACAAACAAGATGGAGACGGCAGGTTATAAATCAAATAAAATAAACAAGGATCAGAAGTTCATATACATTCATTCAAAAATCAGAATTATATGCTATCCTTATGGTATTATTAGGTTACCCTGAATCTCTTAACATAATTAGTGATTTTTTTATATGCATAAAGAGTTGTTTTACATAAGATTGCTGAACTTGTACCTGGTAACTCAGATTTAACTTAGTGGTTTATACAATTGCAACGGGCCATCAGAAGTAGAAACTATCCTTATTACTCACATTTGGTTTCACACAGCTTTGCCAGATCCATTAGCTCAAGGAAATGAGAAAATTGACCAATTACTAATAGGAACTATGTTAAAAGCTTCAAATTTTCACGAGAAACATCATGTTAGTGGGAAAGGTTTAAAGAAAAAATTTCTGTCACTTGGCAACCAGCCAAAGAGGAAAATTTTTTAAAATGTCCTACATGTTTCCTACACAAACTCCATTACCTGTTTGGAGTAACCCTAGGGATACCAAAAGAAATGACATCTGGCAGATGGATGTTTTCCATTTTGCAGAATTTGGAAAACAAAAGTATATACAGCATACCATTGATACTAATAGGCAACTGCTTTAAGTTCTAAGAAGGCTGATTATGTAATTACACATCTAATGGAACCCCTGGCAATTATGGGGATACCTGCATAAATTAAAGCTGACAATGCTCCTGCATATGTATCCAATAAAATGAAGCAATTCTTTGCATATTATAATATAAAGCATGTTACTGGCATGCCACAAAATCCCACAGGGCAAGACGTTATAGAAAGATCCAACCAGGGCTGGAGGGATGGTTCAGCGGTTAAGAACACTGGTTGTTCTTCCAGAGGTACTGAGTTCAATTCCCAGCAACCACACAATGGCTCACAACCATCTGTAATGGGATCCGATGCCCTCTTCTGGTGTGTCTGAAGACAGTTACAGTGTTGTACTCAAATAAAAAGTGAATAAAGAAAAAAATATTTAAAAGAAAGATCCAACTATACCTTAAGAGAGATGCTTATTAGACAAAAAAGGAGGATAAACCTCCCCCAGGGACAGACTACATAATGATTTGTTAACTCTAGATGTTCTTAATGTTGGTGAAAATGGAACAGCAGCAGCTGAAAGACACTGGGTTATCAAAAAAGAAGAAAAGAAGAAGGAGGAGGAGGAGGAGGAGGAGGAGGAGGAGGAGGAGGGGGAGGAGGAGGAGAAGGAGAAGGAGGAGAAGGAGAAGGAGAAGAAGAAGAAGAAGAGGAAGAGGAAGAGGAAGGAGGAGGAGGAGGAGGAGGAGGAGAAGGAGAAGGAGAAGGAGGAGAAGGAGAAGGAGAAGAAGAAGAAGAGGAGGAAGAGGAAGAGGAAGAAGGAGGAGGAGGAGGAGGAGGAAGAGGAAGAGGAAGAGGAAGAGGAAGAAGAAGAGGAGGAGGAGGAGGGGGAGGAGGAGGAGGAGGAGGAGGAGGAGGAGGAGGAAGAAGAAGAAGAAGAAGAAGAAGAAGAAGAAGAAGAAGAAGAAGAAGAAGAAGAAGAAGAAGAAGAAGACGACGACGACGACGACGACGACGACGACTGTCATCCCAATCCCTAAAATTGGGGTGGATGGTTTTGATCATTTGACGTGTTACGGTTCTTATCATCTAGGGTGGTAGGTTAGTTTGCTTAATTATTGTGGAGTGATAGAATTTAAAGTTGTTTTGCCTAATTATTGTATAATGACAGGAATTTTAGTTTGTTTTGCCTAATTATGGTATATTGATAGAGATGTAAGTTTGCTTTGCTAGACTATTGTTTAACTGTCTTGTACATAAGCTGTTTATGTAAGGTACGATGTAAAGTTCTAGTTTGTGGTTCTTATAACTGTTTCTACTGTGTGTAAACTGACAGTGTTAGAGAAAAGGACAAGTTTTTTAAACAGAAGGGGGGATATGAAGTGGAAATTTCTGGTTTCTTTGAAGATACAGTTGTGTCGTGTGATGCGTTTCTGGAAACTGTTATGCGAGGATTTTTTTTGCTGAAGCAAACAAGTGGGAAGATGTTTTGCTGAGAACAGACATGTGGTGTTTTTCTGGAAGCAGCCTGGAAAGGGGCGTGTGATGTTTTGCTTGGGCGGATGCTTGAGAGAACACGTGGTGTTTGGAAAGGGTATACATATAACTCAACAGTCAGTGAATGTTGCTGTGTGGTATTGGTTCGCCTTGCCACTCTTTATTGGTCATCGTTTGTCATGACTTTATAGAGACAAATGTCACCAAAGAACTTCTGGTGGTGTCCTGGCATCTTCTTGCTGTTTCCTCAGCCTCAGGCTAATTGGCAAAGCCTCACGGTATCTTCTGGATTGACTTGTCATTGCTGATTAGTGAATGGTGTTTGTGAGTGGGTCAAGCTGCTGCCGCTGATTCATGGGAACTGAACTGCTGATATCCTGACAATGAAGATGGGATTCACTCCAAAGAACAATTTCTAAACAGCCCACATCCTCCTTTGCCCTATTAACTTTTCCTTTCTACTGCCTCTGGTGGGTAGTGGGCTAGAAGGGAGGTCAAAGCATTTAAGTACCCTTATTAAAAGTAGGTTTTGAAAAATATAAGCCTCACTCACTCACTCACTCACTCACTCACTCATTCTCACTCTTGTGCGTGTATATACATCTCTGTACACACACTTTCATATACATATAAGTATGTGTGCACATACATGTAGAGGCCAGAGGCTGATGTCAGTTTTTTTCCCCTTTATTGCTTTCCACCATTTTAGGGTCTCTCACTGAACCTGGAGTTCATAGATTTTGCAAAACTAGCTGGATCTGCCTATGTCTGCTTCCCCTGTCTAGGATTATAAATTTATACCACCATATACAGTCTTTTACTTTGGTGCAGGGATACAAACTCAGAACTTCTTGCTTTTATGACAACATTTTACTGACTTAACAATATCCTTTGGGTCCTTCTTTCCTTCTTTTTCTTCTATCACAGATTATAAGTTTCTTGTGGCCAGAAACAGCCTTTTACCTTGGCACATTACTGCACAGTGCTGGCATTTGTGTTAATAAAACTGTCGCACTGTTGTTTGAGTGAATTCTGGTAAATTCTGCAGATTAAGTACATTTTTAAAAATAAATAATACAAAGACCACTTGTTTAACCCCTCAAGTTTGAGAACAAAGCAAAGTGTCACCTCACTAGGACACTGTACCGATCAGGCTTCAGGTTTGTTTATTTTAGTTGCTCGATTGTTGTGTTGTGGCTTTCTCTCTCTCTCTCTCTCTCTCTCTCTCTCTCTCTCTCTCTCTCTCTCTCTCTCTCTCTCCCTCTCTCCCTCTCTCCCTCTCTCCCTCTCTCTCTCTTTTCTTTTTGCCAGTTGTGATTTATAAATGATGTACTGGAAATTCCTAGTAATCTATACATCAAAGGCTGTCAGCAGGCATGAGCAATGGGAGGTTTTGGCACACCTCCAGAACGCAACCCTCTGTGGAGAGAACTCATGCACTCAGAACTGGGGATGTAGGACGGTGACAGAGCGTTTGCTTAGGATGTGGGTGGCTCTGGGTTCAATCCTCAGAAACCACAGCAAGATAAAAGTGTAAGGACTCATTCATTCCCTTATTCTGTGGGTGCTTCTACATTTACTATGTTTCTAGCTATTCTGGATATTGGAGATGGGGCAACCAGTGAAAACCAAAACAGTCAATAGGATTGCCTGCCTTTGCTCGATATTCCAGACCTTCAGAAACATGAACTGGATAAATATTCATTTTGTCAAATATTCTAGAAACAAGTATCTGGGGTGTAACAAATATAAAATAAGCGTAGTGACAAGGTTTGCTTCCTCACAGGGTGATCAGGGAAGGGCTCTCTGCTGAAGTGACTTTCTCCTTGTATGTGAATCTGTTCATATGTGTGCACATGAGGTCAACATTTGATGTGTATATCAGTTTCTCTCTGCCTTATTTCTGAGTCATGATCTCTCACCCCATCTCAAATTCACCAAGTGCCTAGATCTGTCAAAGCCAAAGGAGGTCTCAGTCTTGCCACCTCAGTGCTGGAGTTTCAGACAAGCACTGATTTGCTTGGCTGTTTCAGACAGAGGTGCTTCAAACATGGGTCCGTATGCTTTTGTGGAAAGCACTTTACCCAGACCACAAAGTAACATTTTGAGCAGAAAACCAATAGGAAAAGGTACCAAGTGCAAGGGTCCTGAGGCAGAACCATGACTGACATTTTCCCAGGAGTGATACAATAAGTACCAGTGTGGTTGGGGCACAGTAGCAAAGAAAGATGAGGTGGAAGGTAGTTGTAACTGTGATTGAAGGAAAAGAAGGGAACTGAGGAGAGCAAGGCAGGCCATTTTTCTGGAGCTCTTACTTTTACTAGGAGCGCCATGGGGAATTGCTGCAAGTGTTTGAGAAAAAAAGAGAGGTTATCTTCATCTTCTATCTGCTGTGGAAGGACAGACCTAGGACTAGAGGGGTGAATTAGGAGAAACTAGCTATGAGAAACTAGTCGTGATATAAAAAGAAGACAATGATGGCCTAATGTGACCCAGCCCAGAATACTGTCTGGAGAGGAACATGAAATACTAGATTCTTGGTGTGCTTTGAAGATGAAGCTAACAGGAAGTGCTCTGGCAAGAAGATAGTAGGACATCACTGATGACTGCGAGATCGGAGAAAGAGGATGGATTGGCGTGTACTGATGAATTGGATTGAATTACTGAGTATCTTCAGGAGAACTCAACGTCTTCATTTTCACTGCTTTGCATGTGTACATGTCTGTGGCGTGCATGTGTACATAGGTGTGTTTATATGTGTAGGGGGTGTGCATGTACTATGTGCTTGTAGAGACCATAACAGGTGGATATTGACTTCTTCAGTTGCTTTCTGCCTCGTGTATTGAGGCAGGGTTCCTGATGAGCCCAGTGGTCACCGTTTCGGCTAGTCCAGGTGGCCATCTTGCTCTAGGGATCCTGTCTCTGTCACCTGTGCACACTGGGATTAAAGGCATGCCACCATACACTCAGCATCTACATGGGTCTGGGTGAACTGAAGCTTGGTCCTTACACTTGCATGGCAAGCACTTTACCTGCCAAGCCACGTCCCCATCACTCACTTCCGTTTTCTGTCAGATGACAAAGCTCCACTGGCCTATGTACTAGAAGACTGTTTCAAGGTGTCCTGTTTCCTCTGCCATTTCTTCCCAGTCACCAACCACAGAACCTCCTTCTCGGTGCTGACTTGAACGTCACAGCCATCTTTATATTCCTCCATGTTTTCCCCAGTTAGATCCTCTACGATAATGCTGCAAAGTAGCCTACCAATTGATGCGTCTAGTCTCTGCCCCCAAGAAGCCACAGATGGAATTCTCGAATGTTCAAAGATCTCTACGGTCTCAGTCAGCTTACTATGTCTCCTTGAGAGACAAAAATCTGCATATCAGACTTTTTTAGGGGCCTCGTGCTATTTCCTCTGACTTTTTCATGACTGTGGGTAATGTAAGATATATTGATTAGTAAATCAGCATGTGCTGTTTGTGCCTGCTGACTCTGAGCTAGACAGACGCCCTGTCTCAGATCCCAGCCTGTTAATCTAAATCTTCTAGTCACGAAGAAAGCTGGTCCCCCAACCTTGTAACTGGGAAGAAGAAGATAAAACAGCGAGATGCATTAAAAGTGCTGTGCCTTTCAGAACAGCTAGGAGGCAAAGCACTTCCAGCTGAAGTTATTGTTATTCATCTCGTACTTTTACGTGCCTATAGTGGCTAAAGAAGTTGAAAGTTCATCTGCCCAGAAACCTCTCCGCTCTTCTCAGAAACGTCTCATTCTGGAACTTCAGCATTCTGGAACTCCAGGCCTCCCCTAGTTGTTCCTGCAGGATATTCTCAGTGCCTGATTTGACGATGTTTTTGTATCATCTGCTACTGGCTACGAACCGAATAAAGTCACTGACTCAAAATCAAAAACACAGCTACCATAGAACATTCTTCGAAGAGAGTAGCATTGTTGTCCTGGAATTAGAGCAGATGTGATCACCCAGGGTGGCCCTTATGAGATTGGTGCTACTAACATCCCCTTGAGGGAGGTTCATGAGTCTTTATGACAAGGCCCTCTCTCCTTCCCAAGGTGAGATGGGAGAAAGGTTGACTAAGGGCTGGGACTCCTTAGTAGCCTATCTGCCAATGTTGCCTAGGGAGCCTCTTCGGTAGAACAGCTTTTGACAAGTCATTCACACTGCAGGTAGGACTCTTCATGGCGAGGCAGACTTAACTTCATTTCTGCTGAGTGACAGAGCTGCTTCTGAGTCCCTCGAGGCTCTGATGACCACTCCCAGTAAACTCACTCATTCATCAAGCGTCACATGCAAGTCACTTGGCTTGTCGGTGCTCTCCCTATCTGGGGTGAGTAAACATTTGTGTCTCCCCAGGAAACACCACAGGACACTAGCTTTGTGGGTAGATCTTATTACTTCTAGGTGGTGGGAGTCTCAGGAGGCAGTATCTAGAGGAGGGAAGACAGGTGAGCTTTGGAACTTTAGTTCTGTCTCTTTTAGGCACCATGAGGCTGGCAGTTTGCTCTATCAAACCTTCTACCTGACTAGCCACAGGCCCCAAATCTATAAGCCAGCCAACCATGTACTGCAACTTCTGAAACCAACAACCAAAATAAATCCTTTTTAGTGGATATTCTTGGGTATTTAGTCATAATGACAGGAATCTAACACAGCTTTCAGTCCCTGCCAGCTTTGTCTGCTCCCTGAATACTCTCTTTGCTTCAGTTGGTGATGACCCATTCATCCCAAGTTTGCCCCAGACTAAAGCTCACTTCTCAGTATGCATGCTGATAGGCTACCAACCTTTTAATATCCAAATCCCTCCCCTCACTGAAGCACTCCAGCATCACCCAGGGGTGGCGGGAAACTTCTTCCCAAATTTTGCATGACCTCAACCCTTTACTTTTAATATTTTAATTTTATTTATTTAACATTATTTTAATGTTATTTATTAACACTTCTACATAGTGACTCTTTATGCATGAGTCCACACACTCTTCAAGGTGATGGCTTGCCATATGAGAACAGAAAATTTGCCTTACAAACACACTCTTCCACAGTGTTCTGTAGAGTACTTTTTTGTAAAGAGGTCCTCAATAAATATTCACGGTGAGTCTTAATAGCAAATTGGTACTGCGATGGGAACAGTCTGAACACTGAAGAGAGACTTGCAAGATTTGTGGCTAGCTCACACACATAAGCATTTGCACCCCCTTACATTATTTCTTTCTAAATGCATTTTCCTTTATAGTGTATTATTATTGTCATGGATTGCTTAGAACAAAACTACCAATGTACTTTAAAGGTCATATTCAGATACTATCCATAAACATAAGCTTCTCTGGAGAAATATTTAGAAAACATTGTAAAAATAAATTAGATGTTTTGTTCCTCTGGGGCCAAGTATGTTTTCATTTTCTTGAGCAAATAAAAATATATTGATTTTTCTTTTTCATTTCTGCGGTAAGGGAAAAAAAACACAGCTCTTTAAAACACACCAGCAAATGTCTCGAGAATTGCAAAGGCCAGTTGTCTAAGGACAATGAAATGGAAAAATTAGCTCTGAATCTCATAACTTAAGGACATCTTAAGGAAAACGTGATGAACGTTGACTGGAGCTGCGGGCAAGCTAGTTCAATCCTGTTTAATATCAGTGATGCCTCTGGCCCTCACTTCACTACTGTATATTACCATTATTGGTATAAATGTCTTTCATTCACTAGATTATTGCTTCCAAACCCTCACTTCACTCCCGCTTACTAATGTTATGGATATAAGGCTGGGGTTTGTAGTGCTGTGGTAGAGCAAGACCTTAGCATGCACAGGGACCCAAGTTCAGCCTCAGTACCAAAGATAATAATGCATAATTAACAATTAGCATACATGCATTTTCATTGGAGTATAAATTCCACAGCTGCTACTGTCTCTAGGCCCTCATGTATTTTTACAAATGCACTTTTTTCTCTGTAGGTTTAAGTTCCTAGGGGTATGGACCTTCCACTCTTCATACTTCTCACACTTCTCATCCTAAGACGTTACACACCGTGTCCCACTTTGTCCCCTCACAAAATCTTACTCTCTCTCACCATTTGCCTGCCACTACTTTCAATGGAAACACCCATGTCTTTGTGATTGAGGCCCTCATGTTACTCACAATATATATTCAAATTAACCTCCTTGTGGACACTTTCCAAGACTCGTTCCCGCTGTTCCCAGGCTGTTCCCTGGAGGCACAGCTTATCCTATTGCTCCAGTGTTTCCAGGACAGTCCAGGATTTATTGTGTTCCAAGCTGAATCGCCATCACCACACTCCATTAGAAATCTGGTTGTGTGCGGCCGGAGAGATGATGGCTCAGTGGTTAAGAGCACTAGGTACTCTTTCTGAAGACCCTAGTTCAGTTCCCAGCACTCGCATAGTAGCACACAGCCATCCATAATTTCATTTTCAGGGGATCTGATACACTCTCCTAGCTTCTGTAGGAACAGCCACTCATGGAGATAAAGCATCATTACACAAAAGAAATCTTAAAAACAAAACAAAAAAATGGTCGTAAGGAATTGTTTCACTTACATCCCACTGACTAGAACTTAGTCATATAACCGTCTAACTGTCAAGGAGACTGGAAAATGTCTTTATTCTCAATGACAAGCTATAACTGAAGGATTCCATACCCTAGTGCCTCATTGAAACTTCATCAAAGATACTAGGACTTCTTGTAATAAGCTAAATTAACACAGAGACTCACAACTGGACCAGGTGCAGAGAGTGACTTTGGAACACTCTGTCCTAAATGGGATGTCTTCTCAAACTCAAGGCCAAAGGAGCTGTGCCTAACAGGAGGCTGAAAGACTGTAACAGCCAGGGATGATGGATGATACCAAGGCAGCAATGTTTCCAGACACAACAGAGCTGATGTACACATGAACTCACAGAGACTGTGACAGCATACCCATGGTCTGCACAGGTTCAAGTCAAGCCGGGTCTCAGCACTGAGAGGGAGAAGGGAATACTGGAACCCAAATCCTCACCAGGAAGCTATCTGTAATTGATACCTACGGGGAAAGGGAAAGCAGCCTCCAATGGAGTCACTGAGTATATTTCTGTGGACTTTCTCATTTTGCTTTGTTTTACGGTTTTGTTTGCTTGCTTTTGTGTTACTGTTTTTTGTTTGTTGGTTTGTTTTTCTTTTACTTTGATTTTTGTTTCCATGGGGGTATTTTTGTGTTTATCTTTTTTTGTTTGTTTCTAGTTGCTTTGGAACTTTGTTTTGTTTTTTGAAAAAAATGGAAAGAGAATATAAAGGAGGTTAGGAGGTGGGGAGGGGGTGGGCTGGGAGAAATTGGGGAAAGGAAAACCATGATCAAAATACATTGTACAGGAAAACTGAGCATGTGAGCATGCACGTGTTTGTGTGTGTGTGTGTGTGTGTGTTTGTGTGTGTGTGTGTGTGTGTGTGTTTGCATGCGCATGTGCATGTGTGTTTAATTACTACAGAGGTAAACAACAGTTTGGGCTGGCAAAGCTCTCCTATAAACTATAATGCCACCTCCCATTTTATCAAGCCCCTTCCATTTCTGTCTCTGTGGTCCTTTCTTCAGCTAGCACTACTGTTGTTATAACTGATGGTCTGCTCTTTGCTACCACAGCCCCCTTCTAATGCTACCTGGACTCCAGTTCCTGAGCTCCAGCCCAGGGCTGATGTCAAACGCCACTGAGGCTGATCCCAAGCCATCTCTCCTCCCTGCACTTTTCCTCCTGTCTCTTCCACGGTGTTTCATTTGGTGCCTGCCAATCTCCTTGCTGCTCCCTGCACACATTCTGTATTTCCCACGTCAGCATTTGTAAGATCAATCACTTTGTCAAGACTGCCTTCCTGCTCCTAGTTACCTGTCACTGTTATAACTATTCTTTGAGTTCCACTTCAAAAGTACCCCTCCCTTAGTGAGACATCTCTGTCTTATTTTTTTCCCTAGGGTTCTCTTAATGAACCTGACGCTCACTGATTCACTTGGTTAAACTTGACTGGCTAGCAAAACCCAGGGATCCCCCTGCCTCTGCCTTCACTGTGATTACACCGTGCTTTTACATGAGTGCCTAGAGATTCAAACTCATAGCCTAACACTTAGGAGGCAAGCACTTTACCAAGCGAGCCATGTCTCCAGATTTGACTTAACCTTTATTAAAAGATGCTATACATGTGGTAAACTTAATTCATCCATCAGGGTGAATTTTTACACTTAGAAATGCCTGTGAGTCCAGATATAAAGTGTCCCCTCCAAAAGTTGAAAGACTTAGTCCCCAGCTTGTGGATCCAATCACTGAGAGGTCACGGGATAGAGAAGACTCTGATCAAGTCAATGGACTAATTCACTTCTGAGTTGAGTTTGGTCGCATGATCAGGGTGGATACTTGCAGTGGTGGGGGCTAGTTGGAGGAGTTGGTCGCTAGGAGTATGTCTTTAGAGGTGCATATTGTCCCAGGCCCTCCTCTGTGTGTGTCTCTCTCTGTTTCTTCACTGCCACGAAGAAATCAGCCCTGCCTCACTCTGCCCTGCCGTGTTCCGCCTTCCAACAGGCAAAAAAACAATGCAATCGAACTACATGACCGGAAATCTCTGATATAGCGATCCAAAATAAATCTTTCTTTCAAAACTAACAAATGCCTATTACAGGAACCTATGCTTTGACCCAAATGATGTTTACCTCCTGCCATCTTGTGAGTGCTATGCCTAGTGTGCAGTGGATTTGATGAACTACAACTGCTCTGAAGAGAGACAGGACCATGTGAGGAGTAAGCTTTGCGGGACTGAGACCAGACAAGAAATAGTAGATAGCAGGAAAGGAGGGACCTCGGACCCAAAAAAATACCAGTAATCTGCCACCCATCGAAGGTCAATACTATTATGATTTTAATCATGATAATTGAGTTCTGCTCCTTTTGAGCTCTAAATGGAATCACAGTGAACCACGTGCTCCTTTTTATTAGCTCTCTTCATGCAATATTGTGTCTATATAATTTATCCTTATTACTGCACACAGCAGTGGGTAGTTTTTAGTTAATAATGAATAACACTTCATTAATGGTTTTACTCATTTATCCTTGAAAGGCAGTTGCATTGTCTTCAGTTTGGCATTGTAATGAAAAATGCTGTTATTAAGTAACCTTGCATGTTTCTTTAGGTACACATATGTACTAGTCTCCTAGGTATATATCTAAGAATAGAATGGATAGATAGATAGATAGATAGATAGATAGATAGATAGATAGATAGATGGATTAGTTCACTGATGTGTGAAGTTTGCATAATCAGGATGATGATGGACACTTTCAATGGTGGTATATATATATACATATATGTATGTATATTAGAGATAATATGTATGTGTTTTTATATTATGCATATATGTATACATGCATATGTACATATTATACAACTATATATGTACATATATTATACACAATGTATATATGTGTGTATACATACAGTATACAACATATGCACAGGTGTACATGCACGCACTCCATTGCCAGATTTTCAAATTAACCCTTCCACCATCAATATATGTGATTTCCTGGTGGTCCACAACTTTACAGTAAATTCCAACTTTAACCATTTCTTTTTTTTTAACTTTAACCATTTCTGTGTGTCATGTCTCAGTTTTAGATTCTTCTGTGGTGATTAACCATGTTCAGTAAGCATTTCAATATGTTTTGGTGAGGTATGCAGTCCCTTTCTCATTTCTTATAATAGTTTTCCCTTTTCTAAAAGCTTGCTTGGCTAGTATTTTACTCACTGAGCAGATAGTAAGTTTTCTATATGACTTTTGGTTGCATTTAGTATATAGAACATACAACCCATTTTGGGTATAGCCAGTGAACTTGGTAACTTTACTGGTGAATATTGTTTACCTTAAGAGTTCTCTATTTCTACATCCTCAGTAGCATCTGTGAGTGGTAAGTTTTCTTCATCCCTGTCTTAGCTAGGGTTTTACTGCTGTGAACAGACACCATGACCAAGGCAAGTCTTACAAAGGACAACATTTACTTGGGAATGGCTTACAGGTTCAGTCCATAATCATCAAGGTGGGAGCAGGGCAGCATCTAAGCAGACATGATGCAGGCAGAGACGAGAGTTCTACACCTTCATCTGAAGGTTGCTAGTGGAAGACTGACTTCTAGGCAACTTGAATGAGGGTCTTAAGCCATGCCCACAGTGACACACCCACTCCAACAAGGCCATACCTCCTAATAGTGCCACTCCCTGGACCAAGCAGATACAAACCATCACAATCCCATTTTTACTCCCTTCACTAATCAAAATTTCCACAAGGGTGAATTGACAACAATGGAATGTTTGTTACTATGTAGAAAGCATTCATTCTGTCCCCACATATTATGGTGCCCAGTGTAAGTCTCCTCCAGGTATTAGTGATTAGGCATTTCCTCTCGTTGTTGTCAATTTGCAAACCAGGGTTGTGCAAGTTTATGACTTCCAGGATAGGTTTTCTGAAATTGTTTTAGATACTTTGGAGATGTGACCTTGGTACTGCCCCTTGTCCTACAAACTCATGCATTAAAAGAGTGCAAATTTATATATTTATCTCTACCAATGATTATAGTGTCTTCACTATTTATAAATTAGTTTCTTTATAAGAGATCTCAGATTTACAAGGACAATAGATTAAGCATTAAAAAAAACAGGCATATATAAAACTTAACCTTGTGGAAAATACAGCTAGTGTAGAAAAATACTAAGAAGGCAGTGAGCGCATCAATGCATGCAGGTCATAATCCACATCATCATTAAAATCACCTGAAAATTTTTTAACATTTTTAATGAAGTATGCTGTAGATTTGATATTAACTGCAAAAAATAATCATGTCAATTCTTCACAGGCCATAGGAATTTCCTAGCCCTAGGATTTGAAAACAACAGCAGAAACTTCCTTGATGCTTTCTTGACCATCACATAGGTCATGGAAAGGGCATAGCCAGGCCTCTAAAACACAGCAGTGAGTGGCTGGTGACTGCTTACTTTGTTTCCCTTTGTTAAGCAGAGAGCATGACTTCAGAACTCACTGAACACAACTGTCCAAGCTTCCAAATATTTTAGACTAAGTATCCTATGCTAATGATGGTCTTCTTCAGGGATATGGGAAGGTAGGTATGTTTCCAGGAATGGTCTTAACTTCTTCAAATCCATTTGTAATTCTCTCTGGTAGAATTTGTTTTTGCTAATGAGTTGTTTAGTAGGAACTTTAACTATATTTAATTTCTAGTAAAGACATCTTGATCCTTGTGCTGGATTGAAGATGGTCACGAATTGTTCTGCACTCTCTTCATGAAGAGGTGTCATAATTTTCTCATTTTTCTTTTAAGTCTAGCTGGCCCTGGGTGAGCCTAATGTGGTACACATGACATATGGCCAGTTATGGAGCTGGTGTTCATGAGAACAGTCTTCCAATCTATCTTTGGTATCCAGCAGAGAGAAAGACAACATACAGTAAACCAGCTGAGATCCCAACCAGCAGCAGATGCCAGTCATATGCATGAGACATATGAATGGTCCAGACTCACTGAGTCCCAAACACTTGAGCCTCACTTGGCACCACAGGGGGCAAACACAAGCCCGCTTGCTAAACAGTTCTAGTGGATGAGATGGTGAAAGACGGTCATCTACAGGTGTTTTAAATCACCAAGTTTGGGTTTGTTTCTTAACTTAGTTATGTCCATATAAATGTGCACATGCATATGTGTACATTAACACAATCCACAGCACAGCAAGTTTTCCTTTTGGTAGAAGACCTATACAGTGAATATTGTTAGGATACTGTAAGACCCAAATCAAAAGACAAAATGGATTCCTATAGATATACAACTGTTTATTTGGTATTTAAATTTGGGTGCACATGTACGTTATCTAAGTGTACTCTTTGTTTCATTTTTTTCACCTTTCTGTCCCGTGCCTTGCTCAGCTTTGAGACTCGTTGAGAAGCTACGGACAATTGATAGTTTCTGGAGAAGACAAAATATGGTCCCTGGTAAGTCAGCCACACTGCAGTGAATAGCCCCACAGACAGGAGTGTGGAAAGCACAAATGGACTCAATGGACACAAATTAGGTAGTAGGGATGGGAGGGAGAAGAAGGGCGAATACAATCGAAATACATTACGTGAAATTCTTGGGGAATTAACGCAATATTTAAAAGATGAAAATGGCTGTTTCGCACGAGAGTGAGAAGACACGAAACTGTCACTAACACATCAAGGTCTGGCGTGAAGAGAGGAGCTGAAGACTTGCCTTCTTGTGTCCCTCATCGTTTCAATCCTGTCCTTTCTAAACAGTCAATGAGACTCCAGGATCTCCTTACAACCAGCAAACTCAATGCATTCAACCACAACCACTCACCATTTGGCTTGCGTCATTTGAAACCAATCGACTCAACTGGCTTTTCAGGATGGAAATGAGCGGAGACGTTGTTATGAAGTACGGTTTTTCCTAGCACTTAGAATTAAGGAGATTGGCATGTACACTTTAATGGGGATGGTCACCAATGAACTTTTCTTTCTAAGAAAATCATCTTATTGCTGGCAGTGACAGATTAATGAAGCCGTTCTGACCAAAATTATTTCAGCAGATTCTGATTAAGGGAACTCCTCATTTGAGAAACCCATAAAAGCCTTTATAATCTTCCATTAATGACACATATACCAATTATTAACAATAGGAACAGTGTGCTGACAGCGCAGAATCCTCTTAAAGGGTCCATAGGAGAATAGTTCACGGTGCTCCTGCCAGCGGGTCGAACTCTCCTGTGTTTCCTGGAAACACTGCTGTGGGTGGGGGAGGGATGGCTGGAAACCCTCCGCCACACTTCTGCCTGCCCAAGCTCCATGCCCAGGCTCCAGCCACCGCATCTTTACTCTATGTGGCTGACGATAATCCGCAAAGTCCTGTCACCAGAATCCAGCAACATCCTAAGGTACTGACTGTGGCTTCTAAACTGTCGCTAATGTTCCTTAAGAAGTAAATCTATATATTTGGGGACTACAGGTAGCTCTGGGAGTTGAACGTAAGCTCTTGCAGGTACTAAGCACGCATTTGACTGTTCAGCTACACACCCCCAGCAAGAGCATGTACTTCATCCGCAAAGAAATATGTCTAGGTCCATACATATACAGCCACCCAATTAGATTAGATGGATGAAGCAAAGAAGTGCAGGCCGACAGGAACCGGATGTAGATCTCTCCTGAGACACAGCCAGAATACAGCAAATACATAGGCGAATGCCAGCAGCAAACCACTGAACTGAGAACGGGACCCCCGTTGAAGGAATCAGAGAAAGAACTGGAAGAGCTTGAAGGGGCTCGAGACCCCTTATGAACAACAATGCCAAGCAACCAGAGCTTCCCGGGACTAAGCCACTACCTAAAGACTATACATGGAGTGACCCTGGACTCTGACCTCATAGGTAGCAATGAATATCCTAGTAAGAGCACCAGTGGAAGGGGAAGCCCTGGGTCCTGCCAAGACTGAACCCCCAGTGAATGTGATTGTTGGGAGGAGGGTGGTAATGGGGGGAAGATGGGGAGGGGAACACCCATATATAAGGAGAGGGGAGGGGTTAGGGGGATGTTGGCCTGGAAACCGGGAAAGGGAATAACAATTGAAATGTAAATAAGAAATACTCAAGTTAATAAAGATAAAAAAAAAGAAATATGTCTAGCTTTAAGTGAATCCATTCAGTTCACTTTAACATCAGAACTAGGTGTTTGTGGGAAGGATGGAGGGACAGCTTGGGGGTTAAAATACTTACTGCTCTTGCAGAGGACCCAGATTTGGTTCCCAGTGCCCACACTGTGGCTCACAGACATTCATAACTCCAACTGTAGAAGACTAGATGCCATTTTCTGAATCCTCAAGCACCAGGCACATGTACTAGGTACATATACATATGTAAGGCGAGCGCTTGCGCGCGCGCGCGCGCACATACACACACACACACACACACACACACGTATGCGCATGTGTGCACATGAACCATATAAGCAAATACAAAGAATGAAAGGGAAAAGAAGAACTATGGCAGGGAAAAATGGGTTTTACCCATGCGCACTGGACAAGCACTCAATCACTAAGTTACAGCCCGAGCCCTTTTTATTTTGGAGCAGAATTACCTAGGCTGGCCTTGAACTCACTACCTAGTCCTAGCAGGTTTTGAACTTGGTACCCTTGTCTCATCCTCCTAGGGGTTGTTACATGGTCAGGTCAGGCTGCCAGGCTGTTGCAGTGTTTCTCACAGGCTTGAAAGACAATCTAACCGTCTGCCCGAAGGCATCAGCCAACACCAGGTCAAAGTGCCCATCTCTGGTCCCACAGCCGCTGATGTGAAAGTCTCAATGGGCAGGAGGCTAAGGTACCCAGGGCATTCCTTTTCTTGGAAATATAAGATGAAAACAATTCTGCTGTCAGGAGTTAATCCACAAAGTGCATTTGAGACCATTTTAAAATTTCAACCTGTCTAAACTGCATTTTCAATTGATAGGGATAGAAGGCCATCATAAAAGAGGAAATAAAATGTATGTTACAGGAATGTCAACCTAAAACCATACAGAACGTTAGCACAGTGCTGGCAGTGAGGCGTGTACAGTATAGTATAGAACAGGGTATAGTCAAGAATGGCCAAGTGAAATCAAATTGTGTTAATTACAGAATTGTACAGAATCTAATCTAGGTGACATAAAAGTCAATACAAAGGTTGAGTTAATAATGTGCCCAGAAGTTGTTCGTGTGTAAAGAGCTGAGTACCTTTTCATGTCTTAGACATTGATGCTCAGGTATTAATGGCCCATTCATCGGGTTTTCAGAAAAGGAAAGACTCAATACTTTAGTTCATAAACCCCCAAGAATCAGAAGAAAAGATTTTCTATGCATCTGGGTGCGACGGCACAGACCTATAATCCCAACCTTCGGGAGCTGAGGCAGAAGGACTGCTGCAGGTCTAGGTCCAGCCTAAGCCACACAGCCCTAGCAAGACCCTGTCTCAAAAACAATGAAATTGTAGGAAATTCTCTGGAACGAAAACCATTATAGGACAAAAAATTCTTACTACCTCAGGCTGGCGGCAGTTAAAACGAGTGAAAAGAAATATTCCTGCCAAAAGTCAGATAAACTCACCGAGGAGACAGCCCCAAGATGAAGGACTTGCTATAAATCAACTGTCCTATACTATTGATAAACATCTAAGTCATGAGGAGCCCGTGATGAAGTGGCATGTGTCAGGAGGTAGAGGTGTTTTTCATGCAAGTCTGACAGTCGTCTTCTGTCCTTGGAACCCATAAAAAGGCAGGAGGAATCAGGTCCTAAAAATTGTCCTCTGATATCCATCAGCACACTGTGGCACGTTTCCAACACATACATACACACACACAGACCCAGACACCCACACACACACACACAGACCCAGACACACACACACACACACACACAGACCACACATACACACACACATACACACACAGACACACACACACAGACACATACACACACATAGACACACACACATACACACATACACACACAGACACACACACAGACACACACACACACTCACACACACAGACACACACACAGAGACACACACAGACACACACACACTTACACACACAAACACACAAAGACACACACAGAGACACACACAGAGACACACACATACACACACAGACACACACACAGACACACACACAGACACACATACACACACAGAGACACACACACAGACACACACACTCACACACACTCACACACACACGCACGCACGCACGCACGCACACACACACACACACACACTGCATGCAGCTCCTGAACCTGGCTTGAAAGCTTGGAAGTTGACCCAGAGTGCACGTGTGCGGTTGCACACCAAGACTGGGAATGGTGGCAGACTGCAAAGATAGGCCAGCCATGCTGTTAGCCTAACTGGTCACTAAACTGGGGAAATATAGGAAAGTTCCTAGGAAAATACTCACTAAGGAAATCGGGCACCAATGATCTCAGCTTCTGTGCAATAACAGAGAGAACACTGTGGAGATCGGAAAGCAGCTGCCAAACGGAGAATTCTGAGAAGGCTTTGAACAGCTCATTACACTGTCCTTGCAGGCTGCCTGTGTAGAGAGCGGCGCGGTGAAACAAAGATGGCGCCGACATCCAGCCTTGTCTGGATATAAACGACTTACTGCGCATGTGCAGGCTTGTCCCCTTGCTAGGGCTCCCTCTAGTGGTGAACAGCGGTACTGCACATGTGCGGTTTATGCACCAGGTGTTAGTTGACCGTTAATATGCTAATGAGGTGATTCATTCTCCGCCAATCCCTGGAGGACAAGTAGTGGGGTGATCCAAGCCCCACCAATCCCTGAGAGATAATTAGCATACTGTTGTCTATATAAGCCGAGCGATTTTGCTGCTCGGAGTCCCTGTTCAAGAGAGCTGTAACACTAAGAGAGCTGTAACACTAAGAGAGCTGTAACACTAAGAAGAGCTGTAACACAGTAAAGGCTTGCTCGCAGAAGAATCCTGTTGCCGCGCGTCGTTCTTGCTGGCGGGACATTGGGCGCGCGACAAGTGGTGCCGAGACCCGGGAACCAACATCGCCGGTGCCAGGGGACCCTTCAGTGTGCTGAAGAGGATTCAGAACTGCGAGAAGGTAAATTAAAAGGTAAGCTTCGAGAGGCATGCCCCTTTTTGGAAGAGAGCATGTCAGAAACGGAGCAGAGTGAGAAATTAGGCTTCGAGAGGCATGCCCCTTTTTGGATTTAAGAGAGCATGTCAGAAACGGAGCAGAGGCAGAAACGGAGCAGAGTGAGAAATTAGGAGCTCAAATTAGGAGCTCGCAAAAAGAAAAAGGTTACTAAAACAAAAGTGAAAGAGATACAAAAGGCAGAAGAAATGCCGCTGGAGGAAAAAATAAGAGTGCCCCGGAGGACAAAGTACAAGTCATCCGGAGAGGATACTTTGTATCCATTAAAAGAATTAGAAGCCTTAGAACTGGCTGGCAGTGACTCTGAGCAAGAGTTGTCAGAGTCCGAGGAGGAGGAATTAGAGGAAGAGGCAGCCATATATGAGGAAGAAAGATATGGGCCTAGGTGGAGAGCCACTGTGAAGAAACCTAAAGTTATGGATCCTTTGTGGGCAAGGCTGGTAATTTTGTTTCTTTTTTTCTTTGTGTGGGATAGAGAAGCCACAGACGGCAAGCTTAAGCCCGGACCAAAACCTCTTTGGCAAATGGTCCCTGCCTGCTTAGAGGATAAACAATGTGAGGAAGCCGTTAGAGCTGTTAGGACAGGTCAGAGGGTCCTTGCAGAGCAACAAGAAAGTATGTCAGAGGGAGAAAAGGTCTCAAAAGAAAAAAAGAAAAGAAAAGGAGATAAAAGGAACAGAGAGAAGGCAGAGATAAAAAAAGAGGATAATCAGGACCAGGAAACAAATAAGATATATTCTTTAAAAGCCTTGACCTTAGAAATGTCAGACAATCTAGAAAGCATCACCGACAGCTTAGAGAAAGTGAAACTAAAGGTAGAACCATCAGGTCCCGGGCCTCCCGCAGAGCAACAAGGGAAGCGCAGGACTCGACCTCAGTTCGACCACCAGACTCGTATTGACCCCTCGAATGGGAACTCAGGTGGTGGATACAGATTTTAAAGGCCCCAGTAAGCAGAATTCAGAAGGATCACAGAAACTGAAAGCATGTGCAAAGATAAAGATTTGGGGTAGTGGTAGTGGACAAGGTAATAATGGTAAAATGTTTTTGTGTATGTGTTCTTTTAGAGTTATGTTAAAATCTAGAGAAGCAAAGTCGATTCTCATAGATGCTTCTAGTCTTTGGACCCTGACTAGAGACAGTTTACACCCTGGACAAAGAGAGAATGGGGTTGAGAAAAACATTCCTCCCGAACTCTCCACAGATGCTTTGGCAAAAGAAGGAAATGAGCTTAAACTTTTTGGAGCTCTCCTGGGAACAGAAGGAGGTGGGAGACGTCTTGCCTCCTTGCTGGCTCCTATTGGAGAAGTGCTTATTTCTGGTTCTGGGTTCTTTAGGTAGGATGTTTGGGTCCTTTTGGTGGAACACCATCTAGTTCTTTTCCTCTGTGTCTATTGTCTGTCCTTGGTGCACCAAGCTGTCCATGTATGTCAATTTATGTCTGGGTTTTGCTTCTCCTTGCTTGAATGTTTTGTGTTTCATGTTTAAAAGAAAAGGTTAAAATTTTAAATGCTGGTTGATTCACCCATTGATGTAGCTTTAACTCCTTTCAAGAAAGGAACAAATAAATAAAAAGTTTCAATTGGCTTTTGGAGCCTGCATCTGTAGCTAGAAGCCTAAGTCGGCTGGGCAAGCTCCCCAGGGGGCTGGCTAAATGTTTACACTAGCCGATCCTAAAGACACAAGGAGCTTCACAGCTTCTAAGGTAACGGAACTGATCGCTGTCTCTCTTAGAAAAATCTTTGACTGTGATTATTGGACTCAACAGGTGACAAGGTGTTTCTCTTAAAACTACAGCTAGAAAAAGTAAAAATAGTGATTGATTTAAATATTAAAGGTATGTGTAGCCACTTCAATTTTGTTTTCTGATTGGTTTTAAATGTATAAATATTCTCTACATGCCTTGGTTATGGACTATTGGCTTTTAAGTTATTGGATATGGTTAAAAAAATGTAACATTGGTAACAGAAAGTTGACATAAAACTGGAAAATTTGGATGGAGTCATTCTAGATAACATGTGGCATGAGCCAATCTAGGGAAACAGGTCTAAATTGGGATGCCTTTGCTACAATTTTTTACTGAACATCCAGTGATTTTTCCAAAGGTCACTGCCTCAGAGCCTTTGTCTGGAGCGTTAAATATTTATACAGATGGCTCCAAAACAGGTGTAGGTGCCTATATGGTTGATTCTCAAGAACCAGTATTAATTCAATATAGTCCAGGCACCCCCCAAATTACAGAACGTAAAATTGTATTGGAAGTTTTCAAAAGATTTCATGATTTTTTTAATTTCTGACTCTGCTTATGTAGTTAATGCGGTGCGCTCACTTGAAATTGCAGGGCCAATTCGGTCGACTAGTACTGTATGTCAAATTCTTTTAGAATTACAAAATTTGATTTGGGCCAGAAAAAATAAAATTTTTATACAACATATTCGAGCCCATACTAATTTGCCTGGTCCCATGACCAGTAATAACACCCTGGTGGATGCTAGTACTCGTAGAGAGTTTATTTTTCATGCCACTCCGGTTGATCTCGCTAGAGGATTTCATCAAAAGTTTCATGTACCTGCTTTTACTCTTCAACAAAAATTTAAAAATCTCTAGAGCTGCAGCTTGTGATGTGGTGTTACGTTGCCAAAATTGTGTTCAATTTCACCACCCTCCTCATGTGGTATTAACCCTCGTGGTCTGATCCAGCTAAAACTTTGGCAGATGGATGTCACACACATATCTCAATTTGGAAATTTAAAATATGCTCATGTTTCTGTTGATACCTATTCCGGTATTATACATGCTACTCTGATGACTGGTGAAAAGGCTCGTAATGCCATTAGCCATTGCTTAGAGGCATGGGCAGCCTGGGGAAAGCCTGATAGTCTCAAGACAGACAACAGGCCTGCCTACACTGCAAAGTCCTTTCAGGCATTTTGCCAGACAATGCAGGTCAAACATACTACAAGATTGCCATACAATCCCCAAGGTCAAGGAATTGTGGAAAGAGTACATCGTACCTTAAAAGAGCTTATACAAAAACAAAAAGGGGGAATTGCCAGCAGCCGAACACCAAAAGAACAACTTCCTTTTTACTCTAAATTTCTTAATTCTGGATGCGCATGGCCGTTCTGCCACGGATCGCCATGCTGCTACTACACCTATAACTAATGTAGAAGTAAAGTGGAAGGATGTCTTAACTGATGAATGGCGTGGCCCAGATCCCGTGATTTCGAGATCTATGGGGAGCGATTTGTGTTTTTCCGCAGAATCAAGAAAATCCAATTTGGGTACCTGAGCGTTTGACTCGAAAATTGCCTTCTGCTCTTCCTGAAGATGAGACTACGAACCCTACTATTACTACTGGGAATGGTAATACAGGTTAATTCTCTCACCCTGTGGGCTATTGCCAGATCCTGGCCAGTACCCATGCCAGTTCATAGCAATTCTACTGTTTTGAGAATAAGACTGACAAGCATAATCTCTGGTCTTGGTTTCAATGGGTGCTGTCCAATGAGCAAGGGGCATATACATCCCTGACCTCCTTTGCTAGGTTGATGGGAGAGAACTTCGTGCTGTATAATGTTTCAGCTACCAGAAAAAGGTGATACCAGGTTGATCAATATTCAATATAATAACCTCTTGGTAAATAATACTGCCACTAGTACTTCAGTATGTGCTAGATCACCTTTTTTCTGATAAGCACTAATGTAAGCAGTGGTGCTTTAAATTGTAATAGCTCTGATGTAGTCTGCTATTTAGCTGAATGCTGGGATGGCACTAATGACACCGCAGTGATGGTTAAGATTCCCTCCTTTGTGCCAATCCCAGTGGAGGCAAACCCAGATAGCTTTCCTATTCTTAATTTGCTGAGAGCCAAAAGAGATTTTGGAATTACGGCAGCCATAATTTCAGCCATTGTGCTGTCTGCTGCCGCAGCTACCACAGCTGAAATCGCTATGACCAATCAAATACAGACGGCTGAGACTGTCAATCAGATTGTAGAAAGAACTGCAGTGGTGCTAGAGATACAAGAAGAATTTAATACCCATTTGGCATCTGGCCTTCTATTAGCCAATCAAAGGATAGATTTAGTTCAAGAACAAATTGAAGCACTGTATCATATGACACAGCTGTCTTGTGTTTCCTCCCTTAGAGGTTTATGCATTATTCCTTTGTGAGCTAACTTTTCTCAGAATTTTCAACAGAGCAAAGAAATCTCGAATTATCTGAAAGGAAACTGGTCCATGAAAGCAGAGCAACTATCAAGACAATTGCTGATGCAGATTGCTGTCCTCAACAGCACTAGGCCGGACCCCATCACAGTTGAAGACTTTACCTCATGGATTACCAATGCTTTCTCCCTTTTCAAGGAGTGGGCGGGCATGTTTGTCCCGGGGAGCTATTGTCCTCCTGGGATGCGGAGTAGGTCTCTGGCTTATTGGCTGTTTAAAAAAGAGAACATGCCAGACACAAAGTGGTTGTTTACCAGGCTATGACCACCATTAAAAAGGGTGCTTCTCCCAACATATGGCTGGCCTCTTTGAAAGATCAAGAGTTCGCCCTAGATCATTTTTGTCACAGTCATGTGGAGTCATTGTATCCAGGGACGGGCAACTTTCCTCGAACTCGGACCAACCTAAGACACGGGGCCCGGTGGCGATAGGGTAACTCTATGACGGGTAAGGCCGAGTTTGGATGAGAACGACCTAAGACAGGAGCAATGACAAGATTGACGTGACACCCAGATCTAGACCAGTCATTTTATTAAACAAAAAAGGGGGAGATGTAGAGAGCGGCGCGGTGAAACAAAGATGGCGCCGACATCCAGCCTTGTCTGGATATAAACGACTTACTGCGCATGTGCAGGCTTGTCCCCTTGCTAGGGCTCCCTCTAGTGGTGAACAGCGGTACTGCACATGTGCGGTTTATGCACCAGGTGTTAGTTGACCGTTAATATGCTAATGAGGTGATTCATTCTCCGCCAATCCCTGGAGGACAAGTAGTGGGGTGATCCAAGCCCCACCAATCCCTGAGAGATAATTAGCATACTGTTGTCTATATAAGCCGAGCGATTTTGCTGCTCGGAGTCCCTGTTCAAGAGAGCTGTAACACTAAGAGAGCTGTAACACTAAGAGAGCTGTAACACTAAGAAGAGCTGTAACACAGTAAAGGCTTGCTCGCAGAAGAATCCTGTTGCCGCGCGTCGTTCTTGCTGGCGGGACATTGGGCGCGCGACATGCCTGTAGGTTTGAAATGACTTCAAAACAGCAAGCAGAACATTCTTCAAGCTGACATGAGAATTCTAGAAATCTAAAACCTTCAGAATATTTAACCTTCATCTCTGAGGGAACCACTCTTGTCTAAGTATTTATACAGTTATACCAAAACATGAACAAATCTTTCTATTAAATGCCTTCCTCTGAGAAATCATGCTATCGTGTTGCTAATTTTTTAAGAGAGGACTTCTTTCCTGTTTATGTTATTTGGGGGTGGTGGCATGTGGACGTCAGTGAGGACGTGTGGCGGTCAGGAGACAACTTTGCAGAGCTGGTTCTCACCTTTCACCTCCTTGAGGCAGGGTTGGTCTTGTTTCTCCCAGGCTGAGTACTCTGGGCTCATGGCCTGAGAGCAGGTGGGTTTCCTGCCTCTGTTTCCCACAGCCATGGGAATGGTGTGATGACAGATTCAGGCTACTCCATCAGATGTATTTACCTGCGTCCCAGGGATCCAACCCAGATGTTCAGGCTTTCTTTGACCCAATGAGCCTTTCTGTTGCTTTTTCTGTTGTTTGTTTGTTGTTGTTGTTGTTATTGTTTTGCTTTGTTTTTTTTTAATCCATGTATGTATAATCCAGACCTATAAGTACCGGTCAGAAAAGTATCAACAGCCAAGTACTCCCTTTAAAATACTTATAATGTTGCTTTTTTACAGTTGTCCTTTCGTTCAATGGTCCCTTAGTGGTTTGTTTTCTCAGTCTCATAACTGCCCTTCTGTTGGTTCTGAAATAGCTCGAACGGCGCCTTGACAGACCCAGGGAACAGGAACCAGGCCACATCCTCATATCATCAACAAACTGTATTTTGTTGAAGTCTGTATAATATCCCGCAATGTGATCTCATAATTGTGCCAAAGGGTTTCTGTGCCAGACGGCAAAAGACAAGAGACTGCTAGTTGCCCTTAGCAAACATGGAGCACGTAAGGGACTCAAAACAATATTTGGTACATGAGAAAGGTTACCGGAATGATGTAGGAGCCGCATGATCAAGAGATGCACAGAAATCTCAACGTTGAAAAAACACTTCCGCTAAAATAAGGGACTGGACAAGGCTGCCCACTCTCTCCCTACTTATTCAATATAGTTCTCAAAGTCCTAGCCAGAGCAATCAGACAACAAAATGAGATCAAAGGGATACGGATTGGAAAGGAAGAAGTCAAAATATCACTATTTGCAGACGATATGATCTTATACTTAAGTGATCCCAAAAGTTCCACCAGAGAACTACTAAGCCTGATAAACACATTAAGCAAAGTGGCTGGGTATAAAATTAACTCAAATAAATCACTAGCCTTCCTCTACACAAAAGAGAGACAAGCCAAGAAAGAAATTAGGCAAATGACACCCTTCATAATAGTCCTAAATAATATAAAATACCTTGATGTGACTTTAACCAAGCAAGTGAAAGATCTGGATGATAAGAACTTCAAGCCTCTGAAGAAAGAAATTGAAGATCTTAGAAGATGGAAAGATCTCCCATGCTCATGGATTGGCAGGATTAACATAGTAAAAATGGCCATTTTACCAAAAGCGATCTACAGATTCAATGGAATCACCATCAAAATTCCAACCCAATTCTTCATAGAGTTAGACAGAACAATTTGCAAATTCATCTGGAATAACAAAAAACCCAGGATAGCTAAAACTATCCTCAACAATAAAAAGATTTCCAGGGGAATCACTATTCCTGAATTCAAGCAGTATTACAGAGCAATAGTGATAAAAACTGTATGGTGTTGGTACAGAGACAGGCAGCTAGACCAGTGGAATAGAATTGAAGACCCAGAAATGAACCCACATACCTATGGTCACTTGATTTTTGACAAAGGAGCCAAAACCATCCAATGGAAAAAGATAGCATTTTCAGCAAATGGTGCTGGTTCAACTTGAGGTCAGCATGTAGAAGAATGCAGATCGATCCATTCTTTTTTTTTTTTTTTTTTCTCGGAGCTAGGGACCGAACCCAGGGCCTTGCGCTTCCTAGGCAAGCGCTCTACCACTGAGCTAAATCCCCAACCCAGATCGATCCATTCTTATCACCCTGTACAAATCTTAAGTCCAAGTGGATCAAGGACCTCCACATCAAACCAGATACACTCAAACTAATAGAAGAAAAAATGGGGAAGAATCTCAAACACATGGGCACTGGAGAAAATTTCCTGAACAAAACACAAATGGCTTATGCTCTAAGATCAAGAATTGACAAATGGGATCTCATAAAACTGCAAAGCTTCTGTAAGGCAAAGGACACTGTGGTTAGGACAAAACTGCAACCAACAGATTGGAAAAAGATCTTTACCAATCCTACAACTGATAGAGGGCTTATATCCAAAATATACAAAGAACTCATGAAGTTAGACTGCAGGGAGACAAATAACCCTATTAAAAAATGGGTTCAGAGCTAAACAAAGAATTCACAGCTGAGGAATGCCGAATGGCTGAGAAACACCTAAAGAAATGTTCAACATCTTTAGTCATAAGGGAAATGCAAATCAAAACAACCCTGAGATTCCACCTCACATCAGTCAGAATGGCTAAGATCAAAAATTCAGGTGACAGCAGATGCTGGTGAGGATGTGGAGAAAGAGGAACACTCCTCCATTGTTGGTGGGATTGCAGACTGGTAAAACCATTCTGGAAATCAGTCTGGAGGTTCCTCAGAAAATTGGACATTGAGCTACCTGAGGACCCAGCTATACATCTCTTGGGCATATACCCAAAAGATGCCCCCAACATATAACAAAGACACGTGCTCCACTATGTTCATCGCAGCCTTATTTATAATAGCCAGAAGCTGGAAAGAACCCAGATGCCCTTCAACAGAGGAATGGATACAGAAAATGTGGTACATCTGCACAATGGAATACTACTCAGCTATCAAAAACAATGACTTTGCGAAATTCATAGGCAAATGGAATGAACTAGAAAATATCATCCTGAGTGAGGTAACCCAATCACAGAAAAACACACATGGTATGCACTCATTGATAAGTAGATATTAGCCCAAATGCTTGAATTGCCCTAGATGCACAGAACACATGAAACTCAAGAAGGATGACCAAAATGCAAATGCTTCACTCTTTCTTTAAAAGGGGAACAGG
This sequence comes from Rattus norvegicus, assembly GCF_021556685.1. NCBI lineage: Eukaryota > Metazoa > Chordata > Mammalia > Rodentia > Muridae > Rattus > Rattus norvegicus. Next base: position 83,865,780 of record NC_141550.1, read on the forward strand.
ATTACACTTGGGAGGGAATAGAATAGAGGCTGAAGGAACACCCATTCAGAGCCTGCCCCACATGTGGCCCATACATATACAGCCACCAAGCTAGATAAAATAGATGAAGCAAAGAAGTGCAGGCTGACAGGAACCGGATGTAGATCTCTCCTGAGAGACACAGCCAGAATACAGCAAATACAGAGGCGAATGCCAGCAGCAAACCACTGAACTGAGAACGGGACGCTCGTTGAAGTAATCAGAGAAAGGAGTGAAAGAGCTTGAAGGGGCTTGAGACCCTATATGAACAACAATGCCAACCAACTAGAGCTTCCAGGGACTAAGTCACTACCCAAAGACTATACATGGACTGACCCTGGGCTCCAACTGCCTAAGTAAGAGCACCAGTGGAAGGGGAAGCCCTTGGTCCTGCCAAGACTGAAGCCCCAGTGAAAGTGATTGTTGGGGGGAGGGTGGTAATGGGGGGATGATGGGGAGGGGAACACCCACATATAAGGGGAGGGGGAGGTTTTAGGGGGATGTTGGCCTGAAAACCGGGAAGGGGAATAACAATCGAAATGTAAATAAGAAATACTCAAGTAAATAAAGATGGAGGGGAAAAAAAAAGAAAAAACACTTCCGAAAGTGACCAGATCTCAGGCAGCAAAGGCTTCAGTGAAGAACTGTTTACATTTTTCTAAGTGGCAACTGTCAACATTAAGACATCACAAAATCTTCTCAATTTGCATATTATGTAATTTATTGTTATCAAGCTTAAATAAAGAACTGTCAGAATTTTGGCGACTGTCACCAAATGTAATTGAATGGTGCTGGTAATAAAATTTCTAGGTGTAATCTTCTCAAATGCTAACGGAATTCAAATTCTATTTGATTTGAGCCCTGGTTCACAGGTTAGGGCGACTTAAGGAGAAAATCAGATGCAGTCACAGCACAGTGAATTTCAAGCAGTTTTTTTCTCTCCTAAAGTCAAACTACCATTTAGCACTTTACTCCATAAATTGACAGATTAAAATTGGTGGACTCTAGGGGATACCAAACGAAACCTAAAACCTACATGTTTTGAGTACATTATTTGAGTAATTCGCCAAATAGCTTAAGAATTCATTTTTATTAAAGTTAATTATAATTCCTATTTCAGGATAGACTATCACTGGAAGCGGAGAAGTATTCCAGCTTCTTGGAGGCAGTGCAGACTGAAGGAACGCCTGCTTCGGGAATATGACTGGAGGTATTTGCACTAGGTAGATGTTTCACAGTGTGTTACCCAAAGTAAGGAAAAATTTCTTCATCAAAAAATTCAAGGTGAAAACTGACCAAGCAGTGTCCGAGCAGAATGATGGTGGCATTTGAAAATTAGTGGCCTAATACTTGGCGTGCATTTGAACAATCAGCCGAAGTGGAGGCATAGAGGGCAATGTAACAAAAACAGCTTCTTTGGGGGAAAAAGTTACCCATAACAAATCTGAAAAGCTGTTCTGAACTCTACCTCACTATACAAAGACCACTATAGGAGGAGGTTACATACAAATGAGCCAATCTGAAAAGAGTGTGTTACGTGTGTAAGTACACACCAGACCAGACACTTACAGCTACAATTGCATCTGTGAAGCTACAGCAGACAAAGGATTCCTTTTCTCGCCACATGGACAATCCCTTTAAACTCGACCAGTAAATCAGCATATTTTACCATAGGACACAGACCTTTCAAGACCTTATTTCATTAAAGCGGAAGTGAAAATTGTTCAGGATTGTCTTTCTATTAAACATGGGGTCAGGCCTGCCAAGGCTGGACTGCCAAGGCTGGACTGCCAAGGCTGGACTCCCCAGTATAGAGGAATGTGGAGGAGGGGGTTACGGGAAGAGGAGGTGGTTTGGGAGGGGAAACACCCTATAAAAGAAGGGGAGGGGGATAGGATGGGGGGGTGTAATGCCTGGGAAACCTAAAAGGGAATAACATTTGAAATGTAAATAAAAAATATCCAATAAGAAATTTGAAATTATAAATTTGCCATTAAAAAAGATGGGGTCAAGGCTTTATCAGGAGACTTTTGCTCCCTGGTATAACTCAGAATAAAACGAAATGTTTCAGAAGACAGCTAGAAATGCTTAGTTATAAAGTACCACAAAGGATTGCCATGCCACGGTCCTATAAGATAATTCAGCAGGTTGGAGTCGCTTGCTCAACCAAATATCTGGAAACAATATGATCAGATGTTTCTTTTAGCCAGTAGGCAAAATAAATATCTGGAATTTGTCTAGCCTCTTAAAATCCTTATGACTGAGAAAGCTGTCCTTGTGTGATTAATGCAAACAAAAGTCTGCTCGATAAATAATTACAACAGTCTAGAAAGATCTTCAAAGAATATTCTCCTGAAACTAAGGATGCCATTTGGTGACCATCACTTCCGTGGACTATCTTGGCTGTGTCTCCAGTAACCCCAACTCTCTCCAAAGAAAAGAAACAGGCTTCTAACACTGACATTTACTTGAACATTTTTATGCTTCTAGTTTATATTAAAGGCTCGCCATAGAAAATAATGTCCATGCTTCCCAGACATTGATATCAATCCTAAACGTTGCCTTACAACTTGGAACAATGGACAGGCAGTTCTAATGCAAGGTTGATCAGTCGTAACAGTTTCGTATTGGCTTTCATTTGTAAAGTAAAATATAAGTGTCATCGGTAGGCATCATGCTAAATTAAACCAATTTTTACCTATTGATTTTAAAGAGCCTTGAGCACATGTTGTGAAAAATATTAATAAAGGTAACAAGAAATTCTTCTTCCCGGGTAATACATCCAATTGTTTCTAAATGAGTCACTCTGGCCCCTCACCCACAGGTTTAGAATATTTGCAGTTGTCAAAAAACAGATACAACACAGTACAAAGAAAAATACTGGCAAACACCATGTTTTTTTCTTCTATTTCAGGAAACAATACAATCCATGGTATTTCATGAAGTTGTTTATTCTTATTATTAAAACTTGGACTCAAGTAATCCGGTTTTTCTGAAAAAAGCACCTTGTTTGTAGGGACCATTTAATCGTCCTTCTCTACGATCACCTCGCCATGAAGCACCTTTCTTCTTTGACGTAACATATGAAAATAGAGCTGAGGAAACACTTCATTGGAAAAAAGAAAAAGAAAACAGAGATAAGCCATTGCTTTAAACTCTGCTTGAAACCTGTTAAATGAAAGAGCTCTGCGCTTTATATAGAACTACTACACACATTAGAACTACCATGCACATATAGAACTACACACATAGAGAACTACTACACACATATAGAACTACTACGCACATATATAACCAACTACACATATAGAGAACTACTACACACATAGAGAACTACTATGCACATATAGAACTACACACATAGAGAACTACTACACACATACAGAACTACTACGCACATAGAGAACTACTACACATATAGAGAACTACTACACACACATAGAACTACTACACACATATAGAACTATTACACACATATAGAACTACTATACACATAGAGAACTACTACATACATAGAGAACTACTACACACATATAGAACTACTATGCACATAGAGAACTATTACACACATAGAGAACTACTATACACATAGAGAACTACTACACATATAAAGAACTACTACACACATAGAGAACTACTACACACATAGAGAACTACTACACACATAGAGAACTACTACACACATAGAGAACTACTACACACATAGAGAACTACTATGCACATAGAGAACTATTACACACATAGAGAACTACTATACACATAGAGAACTACTACACATATAAAGAACTACTACACACATAGAGAACTACTACACACATAGAGAACTACTACACACATAGAGAACTACTACACACATAGAGAACTACTACACACATATAGAACTACTATGCACATACAGAACTATTACACACATAGAGAACTACTATACACATAGAGAACTACTACACATATAAAGAACTACTACACACATAGAGAACTACTACACACATAGAGAACTACTACACACATAGAGAACTACTACACATATAGAGAACTACTAAACACAGGGAACTACTACACATATAGAGAACTACTACACACATATAGAACTACTACACACATAGAGAACTACTACACACATAGAGAACTACTACACACATAGAGAACTACTACACACATAGAGAACTACTACACATATAGAGAACTACTAAACACAGGGAACTACTACACATATAGAGAACTACTACACACATATAGAACTACTACACACATAGAGAACTACTACACACATAGAGAACTACTACACACATAGAGAACTACTACACACATAGAGAACTACTACACATATAGAGAACTACTAAACACAGGGAACTACTACACATATAGAGAACTACTACACACATATAGAACTACTATGCACATATAGAACTATTACATACATATAGAACTACTATACACATAGAGAACTACTACACACATAGAGAAATACTACACACACATAGAGAACTAGACACACATATAGAACTACTACACACATATGGAACTACTATGCACATATAGAACTACACACATACAGTACTATACGCATAGAGAACTACTACACACATAGAGAACTACTAAACATATAGAACTACTACACACATATGGAACTACTATGCACATATAGAACTACACACATACAGTACTACACGCATAGAGAACTACTACACACATAGAGAACTACTACACACACAGAACTCTGACACACATATAGAGCTACTACACACATATAGAGCTACTACATGCACAACCCACTGATGCTTATGGAGCAGGAGCTAAGAGCAAAACTAGAGGCCATGCGCTATGTAGCACATAAACTGCTGGGAGTGTGTCTGTCATAGCAAGTTCATATGCCCCGATAAACACAGTTTCCATCCAGAGCTGGATGATCGTGTTTATTTTTACACATCAGTAACACAGAAATAAATCAGAACCAAGGACAGCAGACCACACTACACTGTCTACTTTTATCTGTTTTGTTAACTGTACCTAGCTCCATGAACATCTGCATGCACATACATGTAAATGTCCCAGCTGTATCCAGCCCTCATCCATACCCACTGAACAGCTGCACATGCTCTCGGAACATCACGCGTTAATGCTGAGATTAACCCTTGGAGCAGGACAGGACCTGGGCCATAGTCTCAGATGTGGTGTCTAAGGGGCAGCCAGAACAGAGTCCTCATCAGACAGTCCCCACAGCTGGGCCTGTGGGCTTCTGTCATGGATCACACAGATGTGTGTGTACAGATCGTACCGGCTGGATATACGACTATCCGTGCAGCAGATTTGGAGGAAAGTCTGAACCAGTGTGAAATGAACCGGAAGAAAGACTTTCAGTCACGTCATAAAGGCTGGTGTCTGAGCAAGTATGAACCAGCTATAACCTCCGAATATAAGGCCATCCCTGAATAACCACACTAGAGAAATTAATCACAGAAACTTTCAATATCTTCTTCAAGCATCTTTGGCCTGTGTGTGTGTGTGTGTGTGTGCGTGCGCGCGCGTGTGTGTGTGTGTGTGTGTGTGTGTGTGTGTGTTGTTTTCAAAAACTATTTTTAAAATTTAGTTCAAACAGGACAAGAATGTAGACAGGGTTTCTTGTTTTTATTATGCACTTCCCATACTGATAAATTGAGTCATATTATATCTACAGGTGAAAACATGCAGGTCATGTACGTTTAAAGCAAACCAAGCAATTACAGTGAGTTCTCCTATAAAACCCTGAGTAGTTTAACAGAAGGCACTGCATCCTGGGTACTTCAGTGTTCGCTGGAATTCTCCCATGTGGAATGCCCTCATGGTTGAGTGAGAGATGCAAATTCTCAGTACTGAAATTAAGTATTCAAATGCTACTGTTGTTGATTATCCAAGTAAAACCAGCTGTTGTATCTAGCAATATCAGTAAAGATGTGGAAACAAACACAGGTCTCTGACAGACCGATCTGGGGCAAGAGAAACCTCAGTGGCCGCAGGGACAGTGAGCTAGGAAGTTGCCACTGGCAGAGGTCAGAGGTCAGATTAACATCTCCCAGGACACCTGACAAGCAGGCTAGAGGTTTGAAGCCTCAAGCTACATTCTCTAAGGGTCTTGGTTTCTATGGACTAACTTCAGAGGTCACAAGAGAGGTGACCACAGGACCGGTCACCCCTGTGACCGCAAGCAGTCTTTATGAGCCCTGATTCTATTTGCGGCATTCTGTCCCCACCTTGAGACTCTTAAAAAGCAAGGGGTGTGACACACGGCGTCTGTCCATCTTCCTTCGCTTACAGCACGGGCTGGGTGGTCAATCAGGCCGAAGTGGTAAAGGACAAGGAGATGCATCCTCTGAACTCTGTCTATTTTGGTTTTAGAAAAGCTCCAGGGTCAGGGCTCTCACAGACTGGCCAAATCCTATGCACAGCCCTGTGACACAAGAGGCCCTTCTCACCTGGCCACATCGAATTCAGGCTCTCTGACTTTCTCACATCTCCATCTACTTCCCACAGACATCCTCCCTTTATTTTACTGAGAAGGTGAACAAATCATGTTTCCTTCTTTTATTTGCTGCTACTGATTTCCAAAAAGAAAAAAAAAGACATAAAAATCTATCGAGAAGAGAACAAAGTCTCGTGAACTCATTGAAACTGTTGAAAGATGGTGAGAAGTTAGAGGAAAGGCTCAATTATTCAAAATACTTTTTAAGAAAAAAAAAATCTGTATTCCTGTCAAGTCCATGAAACAACACAAAAAAGCCTAGAGAGCATTTGTATTAAATCCCCAGTATGCCAACGGGTAGAAAAGATCTCACGTCTTCTTGATAGAATGCTTATGATTCAGACAGAGCTAGAGTCCTCGTTAATAGTCCTACAGATGCACGCTTTTGAAATGATTTAGTTTTTTTTTCTTTTAACCATACAGAGCTCATTTAAATTATTTTTAAGAGAGCAATCACTTGGATATTAATTTACTTACCTTTTCACATAATCAGGAAAGAAGAAAGAAAGAAAGAAAGAAAGAAAGAAAGAAAGAAAGAAAGAAAGAACTAACTCACTTCCCTTCCATTATTCCAAACACATAAGCATGCTAATGTATTTGGGAGAAATTATTCTCCATTCCCCTCACTTTTTAAATTAGCTTAGCTTGCTGTTCCAAACACGTGCATGTTATGCATTAAATCGAAGTACATGTAAGTCCGTACTTACGCGGTATATACGAGGCCATGGTTATGAGAAGAAAATAGTAGTAGTCGAAAGAGACGTTGTACTTGTTAGGAAGCCTTACTGAAAACATCCCTGATTTCTTTACGTAAGGCAAGGCAGCGTATATCGTGAGAAGCTCTCCAGCAACTCCAACGGGATATAAGATGATAAAAAAATTGTATCTGGAGAAAGACAAGACACGGATGATTGTTCCTCCAGAACGAGCACTGTTCTAGAGCTCAGCCCTTCCGTCACTACTGTGTGTTCACTTGGAAGTCTCTCTATGCGTTTACAATATTGCCCACAGGCTGTTGATGTCACCATATGCTCACTAACTGTCACCTCGTTTCTAATAGTGATCCCCATGCCCAGTGACAACATAGGATAAAGGAAGCAATTTACTCTATATGGTATTAAAATATTGTTATAATTCATTTGAAAGTATGCGTGTTTGCTTTGTGATGTGGGATTACTGTGTTGGCCAAGTTGGTCTTGAGTGATCCTGGCCTCAAGTGACCCTCCTCCTGCTTTGACCTCCAAGTCACTGACACCACAGATGGGGACACCATGTCTATCCATACAGCTCTTTTGTTTCAGTTATTTTTTTAAAAAATATTTCTTCTTCGGGGTATATAGTCATAATGGCTCCTTTTTCTCCTATAGCTGGTCATTTACTGATAAATTCTGTGCCTTAAAAAGGCCAACAGGGACCCTAATTGGGTAGTAACTTTCAAGTGACTAAAGCAGATATTTTAGGTTATTTGGAAAATTGTGATTACTGATTAAACATACTACTATAGGAAACTGACCACACAACTTCAGTCACCAGCCACCAGTAATTAGTACACAGTGCACAACATCTTCACAGAATTTTCTCTTATGGAAAAATGATTTGCGTTTCATTTAACCCCCAGCTGGCATGAAGAAACATCTGTACAGAAGAGTCACGTGACACAGCTGGGGGAGTGCTTACCAAGCACACACGGAGCTCTGAGTTAGGTCCCCAGCGCTGCATGAAACAGGCATGGTACAGCACACCTGTGAGGCCAGCACTCTGGAGACAGAGAGGCAGGAGGAGCAGAGGTGCAGAGTCATCTTCTACCACACAGAGAGTTCAAGGCCAGCCTGGGACACACAATACCCTGTATGTCGGGAGGTGCATAGTGGGTGGGAGGAGGTGAGAGACAGACAGACAAAGAGGAGACAGAGACAGAAAGATGATAGACAGACAGATGAAAGGATAGAGAGATGGATAGATAAATGAATATGGATGATAGATAGTGGATGGATCAATAGATAATATACTGATGAATGGATAGATAGGTAGGTAGATAGATGGATAGTTAGAAAGACAGATGAAGATGGATGGACAGATGAATAGATGGATGGATGGATAGATGGATGGATGGATGGCAGATGGATGGATGATGGATGGATAATGGATAGACAGACAAACAGGAAGACAGGTAGACAGATGATAGCTAGGTCACCTGATTCCCATGTACTACAGTCATGTGAAGAGATAAGGAAGGAAGTTCAAAGAAAGAAAGGAAAAGAGCCTCTGCTGTCCCTACCTATTCTGGCCTTGCTGGGTTATGCTCCTGTTCACTTCCCGGACTCATATACCTTTGTGTATTATTTAAATCAACATTTTCCAACTTTACCTTTTAAAACTCCTATATCCAATTGTATAATCTCCTTTCAAACAAAATACCTAATCTAATTTATGTTTTAACCTCATGAAGCTCTCCGGTGATTTTTTTTTAAGTAGCATGTGTGTTCACTCCCAAGTTGGTAAGATTGGGTGGTGGGTCAAGGGTCTTGGAAGCCTGACAATCTAGACAATCTGTGTTCAATCCCCAGGACACATAAAAAGAAGGAGAAAACTCCTTGCAAACCTATCCTATGATCTTCACAGGAGCATCTGGAAAACGCAAGTGCACACACATACACACACACACACACACACACACACACACACACACACACACACACTACAATCCATCAAGAAAATGTAATTAAATATCTTTTGTAAATTATTATTATTTTTGTTGTTTTGTTTTATTTTTGTTTATTTTTTTTTTCCAGAGGTAGGGTTTCTCTGGGTAGCCCTGGCACTCCTGGAACTCACTCTGTAGACCAGGCTGGCCTCGAACTCAGAGACCTGCTTGCCTCTGCTTTCCATGTGCTGGAATTAAGGCTATGTGCCACCATCACCTGGCCATCACTCTTAAATAGATGATATTTAAAAAGTAGTTGAAAGCCACAAGGTCAGTGAAAATTCATAATGAGATGGGAATAAGTTATATATTATTTCACTTTTCTTATGCTAACTGTGGAAAGCCTCGATACCTTGGACGTTTCCACTTGTTACCTAAAATTTCTTTGAGAAAATATACTTCTGAAATTAAAATGGAAATCAGTGTGAAAGCATAACCCGACATAAAATTATTCAGGAACATTTTCAACTCGTAAATAGAATCAAGGTAGTCAATTGTGATAGGTCAAACTTTGAATCCATTTCTAAACTGAAGTTTTATTTGAGAATAATAGCTTCCATATTTGAACTTAAATATAAATATTACTTTGGATTATTTAACATTGTTGGAAAATATATTTAAATATTTGAAAATATCAAGAGTGTTTGGAAAGGAAACAAAATTATTGATGATGGCTAGGCATGAGTACACACCTTTAATCCCTGCACCCAGGAGGCAGGGTCAGGCAAGGCCAGCCTCGTCTACATAATAAATTCTAAGCTAGCCAGGGCTACAAAGTGAGACTCTATCTTAAAAAAAAATCATTGATGATTATAATCAAATGATACATATATCAGCAGTTCTATTTCAGTGTTGTTGTAATTGTTAGAATTGGTCTCACATAATACCGATTTGGCCTCGAACTCCATATGTAGTAGAGGCTGGCCCTAAACTACTCATCTTCTGCCTCCACTTCCCAAGAGCTGGGACTGTAGTGCACACAACCATGCCCAGATTCTAAACCCTCCACACAAAGGAGGTGATAAATGATTTCAACGCAGCAAGTTCAAGCATGACACAGCAGTTCTGTGCACTCAGAAACGGATGACACGCAAATACATTCCAAACGAGGGAACAGAGACACTGCAGGCTAGCAGGCCTGGCCTATGCAAACATGCAGTGTTCCGTTACCTTCTTCAAGAAGACTTTGCAAAGTACAATTTCGTGAGCAGAGACGATGTGCTGTGTTAGTGAGTTTAAAAGAACCAGAGGCTCGAAAGGCTGTTGGAAAACAGGACTGATGGGCCATCTAACATTAGGCCCCGCGTCATGCTAAGCTGCAAAACCTCTTCAAAGGCCTAATCCTTAAACGTGAATGGGTTTTCATGTAAAATAAGAATGAACCCAGTGCATAACCATGCAACCTTCTTATGACAGACAAGGAATTGAGGTATAATTTTAGAGCATTTTATTGTATGCAAAACTGTAAGGTAGAAATGTCTAAAAGGGAACCAAAGGGTATTTTAAGCGTAAGAGTCTCGAAATACAGTCAACAGGAATGCCCTATGGAATGGAGTTGTGGGTAATTTTCAAAGTTTTATTTCCTTCTTTTTATTTATTCTAATTTATTATCATTAAACAGGCACAGTGAGTTTTTAAAAAAAGAGTAATCATCTAAGAAAATGTTAGGCCTTTAATAGATGGTGATCTGGAGCAAGTATGAAAAACGAAGCATGTTCTAATACAGATGTCAGAGGTTATTTTGTTTTGCTTTCTTTTGTCTGTTTGAGACAAGGTTTCTCTGTGCAGCCTGGAACTCCCTCTGCAGACCCCGCTGGCCTGGAACTCAGAGATCCACCTGCCTCTGCCTCCTGAGAGCTGGGATTGAAGGCCTGCGCTGCCATCACCTGGTCCGTTGTTTTGTTTTTAAGACAGGTCTCCCCGTGTAATGATAACAGGCTTGGGACTCCCTAGTTTGACCAGGATGGCTTTGAACTCACAGAAACCCGCCTGCTTCCGCCTTCCGTGTGCTAGGATGAAAGGCACGTATCACCTGCTGGGCTTAAAAATTAGTTTTTAAAAGAGAGAAATAGGAGATGTGGTATTGTCTCTAATATTTTGCATCACCTCTTATGGTATCAGAAGGTTGGGAAGGAGCATTTCGTGGCAGCATCCAAGTACTAGGGATGGAGTGCTAGACTGACACACACTCCTGCTGACTTAAAAACGTACGGAAGGGGGGCTCCCTCAGCGAGAGAGAGGGTTCGGTTCTAAGCACCCACATCAGGGCCTTAACAAACACCTGTGACTCCAGCTGCAGGGACTCTGATGCCTCTGGCCCCCAAGGACACCGGCACTCAGGCAGACACATAGGTGTGTACAAAGTCAAAAATAATAAAAATAAGCCTCCACACTAATACCTCAGAGCAATCAGTTAGCTATATTTTGAGTAAACGTTACTTACTATGTAACACCCAAAAGGTATATTGTACTTTCCAAAATAATGAAGTAAATGACCAACTGAGATTACTTAAGGATATGGTCTGCTGGATATTACATAGGATATGATTTCACATAAACTGTATTTCAGTACTACTATGTGCCTATGGCCACTGAGATTCAGCGTTTAGGATGTGAGTTAGAACAATGCTAGTATCCCAAGCGGTAGCATTCTGGCATCATGGAGCTGTGACCCGACTGTAATTCTCCCGTGTTAGTTCAGCACACAAGGTCAGCATGCACAGGGCGGAGAGGAACTAGAAGGCAAGACGCTGCCACCTGGCCCATTTAATGAAGTGCGGCAAGTGGTCGAGGAGACTGAATGTGTAGAAGGAATAGCGAGTGATCTCGGTCACAGTCCAGGAGACCAGAAAAAGCACCACGCTCTCTTCGTTCTGGATCTGCAGATTAGAGAAAGCCACAGTGCCGTTCAACATCGGGCTTTTTTTTTTTTTCCCAGTGAGATAAGCAAAAAAAAAATTTTTTAGATTGGTTGTCACCCTTTATTATAATGGAATTCAGGACACATCGAAGTCACCATTATGTAATGGTTCTAAACGTGGAACTTAACTATGTCCTGTGCGAGGGGCTGACTATTTGCTGATATTTGCTCCCTCCATTCTCAGACCAGCCAGTGAATGTGATTAATATCCTAGAACAACATTGTTGCCTTGAAACCTGAATGGGAACAGTGCTCTTCCAACTTCCTATTAGTCATCAAGTCATACAAACGCTACTTCGAGGATACTGTGGCAGTCTGAATGAGAACGTGTAGGACGATGTCATTATGCAACAAAGACAGGTCCAAGATAAAGCAAAGCCTATCATTGGATGAGAACGAAGGGTACACGGGGGAAGAAATCTAGGAGATTGGGGAGGGAGGAGAGAGGGAGGGGAGGGTAGAGGCAGGGAGGGGAGGGGAGGGAATGGGAAGAGAGAAGGGAGGGAGGAGAGAGGAGAAGGAGAAGGAAGAGGAGGAGGAAGAGGAGGAAGAGGAGGAAGAGGAGGAGGAAGAGGAAGAGGAGGAGGATGAAGAAGAGGAAGAAGAGGAAGATGAGGAAGATGAGGAAGAGGAGGAGGAAGATGAGGAAGAGGAGGAAGAGGAGGAGGAAGAGGAAGAGGAAGAGGAAGAGGAGGAGGAAGATGAGGAAGAGGAGGAAGAGGAGGAGGAAGAGGAAGAGGAAGGGGAGGAAGAAGAGGAGAGGGGAAGCGGGAGAATCAAGATGGAAATGGGGAAGAATGACTCAGATCCGGGTGGTCTTGAATCGCCAAGGTAGCTGGGATGGATTTCTGTAGGCAAATTTATCTTATCTAGGTGGGCGGTTTATATCCTTATCAATTGGTTGTGTATTCATCGTGTGGTTGTATTGTGGACTGAGAATTTAACATATAAATCTGATGCCTGTGTTACAGTTTGTTGAGTCTTGATTTCACTGGGTAGTTGGGAGTTTATACTTTAACTACCAGGGGGGCGGTTGCTGGGAGCGTGGGCAGAGTCTGTGGCAGGAAGCTGTGCTAGGCTACAGAATGCCTGGGGCTAGCTTGGCATGGTGCCACAGTAGAATGGCCCGGGGAACTCGATGTGTGTGTCAGGCGTGGTAACAACCTGCCAAGCCAAGGGGACAGTGTGTGAAAGCAGCTGGCAGAGAAACAGCCAGAGTGCACAACTCCTGAGGAGTAAAAACAAGCAGGAACCCATTCTGCCGCTTTTCTTATTTTTACTGCAACAGGAATGGTCCCCCCAGAGGTTCATATATTTAAAGCTTGGACCACTTCCCCCCGACCCCAAGATGGTGGAACTATTTGGGAAGTACAAGGTGTGGCCTTGTTGGGGATGTGTGGTCTTGTTGGGGTGTGTGTGTGTGTGTGTGTGTGTGTGTGTGTGTGTGTGTGTGGCCTTTGTTCGGGTGGGTGTGGCCGTGTTGGAGTGGGTGTGGCCTTGTTAGAGTGGGTGTGGCCTTTGGGTGTGGCCTCGTTGGAGTGGGTGTGGTCTTGTTGGTGTGGGTGTGGCCTTATGTGCCATTGGGGGATGAGCTTTCAAAAGCTCAGGACAGGCGGGGGCTGGGGGCGGTGGTTGGGAGTGGCACACGCTTCTTTCTCAGTCAGCTGCCTGTGAAGCTCAACTCTCAGCTACTGCTCCAACACCATTCCTGTCTGCTTCCTGCCATGAAGATCATGGACTGACGCTGTGAACCTGTGAGCCAGCCTCCAATTAAATGCTCTCTTTATGAGAGCTGCCTTGGTCGTGGTGACTCTTCACAGCAACAGAACAGTGACGAAAGATACCAACTCTCTAATCTGGCCATTCTTCTTTGCCTCTAACATTTATATTTCAGTTCCAGCCTTATCATGTCGCAGCTGGACCATTCTAACTCTTTCCTAAGTGGCTTTTCATTTTTATCTTCCTCTCCAGTAAAAGTTTTCTTAAAAATAAAACAAAGCTGCTGCTGCTGCTGCTGCTGATGGTGGTGGTGAAGAAGATGATGAAGATGATAAAATCAGATTAAGTCATGTGATGTGGAACTTAACATTGATCTCTCATGGCTTAACAGGTGAAAAGGGTCAATTCTAGCACCTGAGTGCTACAGAAAGGTCCTCACAGCCTGAGCTCAGTTACATCCACAACTTCTTCTGCTGTTACTTATCTCTCTCTGCTTGTTACCGTGGCAACATTATAGTTCGCATTATTCCCGGGATATGCTCAGAACATCTATGTCTTTACACAGGCTGGTCCCTCTCATTAGAGTGATTGCTTCCCATACAAAACCCTTTCTCGTTTCTTAAGACCCAGCTACGAGATGACAGCCCCTATAATGGGTTGGATATAAAATGTCCCCACGGGCTTATGTTGACCATGCCTGGTGGTGGCACTACTTGGGGAGACAATGGAAATGGGCAGAGGGGACATAGCTGGAGGATACAGGTCCCTGGAGAGGCAGACCTCTGATGCCTGATCCCTTATCCTCTCTGCCTCCTGTCTCCGCTCTGAGCTGAATAACTTGCGCTATGTTCCTGCTTCCAGGAAGTTGTCCCTCTGTGTGGCCTGGGAGCCAAGGACTATGTGCTGAAGCCTCTAAAACCATGACCTTTAATGAATGTCTTCACTGTTGTTTGTGTCAAGCATACTCAGTCTAACACAAGTCCCAAGCCTCTCTCAGGCCTGCGCAGCTCCTTGCTCACCATCCCATCCTGATGCGACTTTTTGGATTAGCACTCATTGATCTGAATAGATAATGTTCTCTCCTGTATCTCAGTCGGTGCTCGCCCAGCTTACATACGCCTTTCTATGGCAGCATTCAATCACTTCCCAGAAGACACTAAACTCTAGGCATACAGTGTAAAGCATACTGTGCTCCTGTTTCAAAAGACTTAAAACAAATGCAATTCAGTCAGCATTTGCAGAACTATTTATTTAGGTTCCCTCCACCACAGGCTCCAGAGGGTAAGAAACCATAGGCATTGTTGACGGCCACGTCCTCAGCACAGAGTAACTGCACAGTTGCTACGTGTGGCCCATGTGTCCCAACATCCAGCAGAGTGATAGCTGTGGTTGCCATATTCATTTCTGGACATCCAGGAATTAGTACTTCAAGATGTGGAGAAGATGTTCAATAACTACTGGTTGAATTAATCAATCAGTTGTTGATAAATGTCAATGGGAAGCCACTGCCAGAGAAAATCAAATAAGAAACTCAAGGGATAGAGCCTCCAGGGGAATGAAAGGACCAGGAGGTTCCTTTCCCCTTAGGACCTCTCCATTCCTAACTTCTCTTTAACGGTTCCCCCTCGGTGCTGTCAGCTACACAACTCTGCCTTCTCCCTCCGTCTTCAGGGTCTCTGTGGTTCTGGCTCATTTATTATATTCCTTCCCTGTCTAGAGTCATCTTTCTGCTGGTCTGTCAATGTGGTGGTCTTCCTTTTAAACTAGAAAGCGACTTTAGAAAATGCTTGGGCTGAGTGTGAGGTGTGTGCTCAGTACTGTCCGGTCTGCAGTCCTGGCTAGGGACAGGTTCGAGTCAGTTAGGTTCGAGTCAATTAGGTAAAAGATCCCCGTCAAGAGTAGTGAGAGGGAACAAGGTCAGAGATCTGTCCCCACACAGACACAAGGCCAGGGAGGCTCAGAGGAAATGGAGAGGAGGTTAGGTGTCAGCCCCAAAGCACAGAGGAGACGAGAAAGGAATCTGCGGGATGGAAAGAAAGCCAGAGATCTGTCCTCAAGTGGACAGGAGACTACGGAGGCTGTCAAGAAGGTCAGGAGGGTTGAGCTGAGAAATGTTTCTGACATGGGTTTAAAAGGCCCAACATCCTCAGAGAGACTTGCAACAGTGTTTGTTTTGTCTACATAGTTGAAACCACTAATTAGACTCAGTAATTAGGTCTGTCTCCTGTCATGTGTCCATAAATAATGTGTCTATTTTTCTCTAAGTTCCTCAACCTTAACTTTCAAAATGTATTTTAATTGGCAAATTAAAACTGCATATATTTATGGTACATAGCATGCGGTTCTGAAAATATGTATGCATTACAGAATGGCTGACTGAAGCTAATTAACTTATACTTTACCTTGGCACATTTCTCATTTGTTTGGGGGTAAACACTTAAAATCTACTGTCAACAATGTTCAAGCAGACATTGTCAACATCTGTAGTCACCACAGCTCTCTGAAATGTAACTCTTCCCGCCGGAGATTATGAACTACAGCTTTTAATTTAAATGTTTTCTATTTGTTCAGATGCTAGAAAAACTACATTTATGTTTGCCTATTGCTATAATCCCTTGTACTAAACAAAGAAAAGCAACTGAATTGTTTACACTGATAATGTCCAAGTTTTTTTTTTAATTACTTAAGAAGAAACGTAATAGAAAAGAAAAAAAAATCAGTTGGATGGAAATGTGTTCACATCCAGAAAACACGGGAGATTCTATGAACAGAAGACGACTGTACAGCCCATTCTACATCAAAGCCCACCTCCTCTGTGCCCAATCATTCAGTTCCCCAAAACACTGCAGGGTTAATACTTTGGGTCTCTTAGAATGGAAAGCTTCCCGTGGCTCAGGTAGACAACATGTGCACATCACTTACGGGTTTTATACTGTGAGTAATGAGCCATACCATGAAGATTCGTGAACTCACTTGGACCCCAGTCACAAGCACAGAAGTGGGTACGATTCCTGGAAGAGAAATCAAGTCAGTGATTGCCTCACAGGCACCTTCTACCAATAGCATAAAATTAAAGGAACGACTCACCAATCAGACAGTGGACTACCTGTAGGGAAATTGAGAAACCACAAGTCAATAACATGAATATTAAATACCCATCCTCGGGGGGTGGGAAACGAGCCCACAGGTATTATGTAATTAGCAAATGAGGATTCCCATTGTTCAACGGAAGTATTTCCAAATAAACACCATAGCAGACATATTGAAAAACACTTACCTCAAGCAAAGCAAATGTTTGGAAAAATTTAAGTGTCTTCTGAATGCTTTTATATAAACCTCTGTGTGTTCCTTTTTCCATATAAAAGCGTACCATTGCAATAGCTAGAACCAACCACCTAGAGGAAATAAAAGCATTTTACAAAGTTCTATCAAAACTAATATTACTGACTCATGCATGCAATCGTAGCAGTGTTATTTACCATTAGCAGTAACTAAAAGGTAAAAGCAGCGGGTATCGGTCGCCGACTACACAGATACTTCTTGTGGTCTGTCAGTACTTTGTCATTTACTGTAGTCAGTCTACAGCGACACCTAAATTCAAGCCCACCCCTTTTTCACTCATCTTGCTCCCTGTAATATGCCAACACTTTAAAATACCAATGCTGTAGATCGCAATATACTTGTAGGCCCAAAATATTATTCTGTCTTTTAAAAGAAGAGACTCCAATATATGCTATGACATAGATGGACCCTGAAGGCACTATATACTGGGGGGGAAATAAGCCAGTTGCAAAAGGGCAAATACTGTATTTCACTTATATGAGGTACCAGGGGTTATCAGAGTCCCAGGCATTGAAAGACTGGTGGTTGGCGGGAGCTGGGAGAAAGGGTGAGAAGGAGACAGTGTTCAATGTGTACAGAGGTTGTTGTCTGTGATGAACTCAGGGATAGGAGTGTCGATGACAACCGCACAAACCGTAACTGTACTTAAAGCCACAGACTGTATGTTACGACGTTCAAGAAAGTCCGTGTATATTTATCCTCGCTGAGGCTCTCGGAAAAATGCCAAAACCTGTACAATAGTATTTGTGTTTCATCATTCTCTTAGTTCGTTATTTTGAGGGGGAAAAAAAAAAAAACCAGCCCAGAGGGAAAGAGAACAAAAGTTGGTCTGTGGAACATACAAGGGGCCAATTACCAACAAGGCAGAGGCTAGGATGCGTTTGTTTGCAGCAATCAATCTGACAGACTGACAGAAGTAGCTGCGTGTTTTAAAAATGAGATTATCGGGGTTGGGGATTTAGCTCAGTGGTAGAGCGCTTGCCTAGCAAGCACAAGGCCCTGGGTTCTGTCCCCAGCTCCGAAAAAAAGAAAGGAAAAAAAATGAGATTATCAAAGCACTTAATAAGTATATAATGTCATAGTACCAGTTTCTTTATATGTCTGTGATTAAAACATTTGGACCAAAGGCTTTGTTTCACCTTACATTTCCGGGTCACAGTCCATCATGAAGGGAAATCTGGGCAGAAACGGAACCAAATACCATGGGGAAATGGATTACTAGCTTGCTTCCTTGCTCAACTGACTTTTTTTTTTTTTTTTTTTTTTTTTTTTTGGATACAGTCCAGACCCACTTGCCTAGGTATGGTACCGCCCACAGTGGGCTGAGGCCTCCCACATCAATCATCAAGCAAAACAATGTCCCATAAACAGGCCCACAGGTTAATATGATCTGGGAAATTCCTCGGTAGATTTTCTCTCTGACCAGGTAGCGGGTTGATGGTAAGTAAACTAACCAGTCTCAAGATAAAAAGCTGTTGGAAAGCTGTATTCATAGGAAAATACAACATACAATTTATGTGGGCACACACAGAAATCTTTAATAAGAATCATTTATTAGTCTTCGATAAACAAAGCCAATGGCTGTAATATAGAAGACCTACATACAGATCAAATATGAGCCTGCTTTCAAAGAATTACTGCTGTTGGAAGCTGGGTCTTACTGTGAAGGCCTGGCTGGTCAAGAACTGACTGTGTAGACTAGGCTGACCTCAAAGTCACATCCATCTGCCTGCCTCTGTCTTCCACATGCTAGGATCAAGGATACTTGCCACCACACCCAGCCAAAGGTTGGAGTTATTAAAAAAGAAATGAACATATATTGACCCTTGTCAGCTTCCAGGTATGTGTTAAGTATGTGTTTTCCTCCCTGAATTCACACTTGTGGGCAGCAGCTTTGTGGTCCACGCTCCATATGTTTCTGGTGAGAGCTAACTTCCTGGTTTCCATCTCCACTCCTGTATGGAGAAGTTTAAGAAAGTTGCCTTATCAGTGGCTTTTGAAAGCCTGGGATACTCCATCTATAGACACCCTAAGCCTTAAGATGGGGGGGTAGCAAAGTGTACAGTCAAATCAGCAGTTGTCAACCTGCAGGTCGCAACCCCTTCAGGGGTGAAATGACCCTTTCACAGGGGTCACCTAAGACCCCTGGGAAACCACATAAATTTACATTATGATTCATAACAGTAGCGAAATTACAGTTATGGAGTGGCAATGGAAATCATTTTATAGTTGGGGGTCACCACAACATGAGGAACTGTCTTAAAAGGTCACAGAATTAGGAAGGTTGTGAACCACTGGCTTAAATGCATCCCCTTATAAAGATTCCAGTGACTGGTGCAGGCTTGACAGAACTTAAGGACAGAGTGCAACATGCAGGACCACTCTCCTCTCCCCCTGCTCAGCATAGGGCACACTGGACAAAACAGCACAAGGCCAAGCAAATGTCTAACAGCATCAGACGTCTGAGATGTTAGCAAAGACAGTAAATGCACCCTCAGATCTGTTTCAGACACGGCCACACACCAATTTTGGTCCTTGCCAGCTTCTGAAGGATTATTCTTCTTTTACTGATGAAGAAGCAGACACAGAGGGACACACAGCCAAGCCAGCTGTGACCTAGAGCCCCCACTCCTGAGCTCCTGCACTGACTTGGGTTGGCTCCAACCACTATGATCACAGAATAGTCCATGCTTACCTTACATTGTAACGTCACAGGGAGAGACTGGGCTAAAACATTTCTATAGTGTGAAAAAGTGTGCAGGCCACTCGCAGTAAAGAGGTTAATTTACTAATCTGAGGGCATAGCTCCGTGGTAGACTGCCTATATAAGAAGACTATATAAGAAGTCCTCCACTCTGCACTTAACATTGGAAAAAAGGAAAAAAACCTTACAGAATGCATCTTGGAGTAAGATATGGGCAAGGCTGGGACTGAGCCTCTAAAGTCCCCAAACCTGTCCTAGCACATCACGGCTTTGATATTTGATTCAGCTCATGACCCTGCCTTCTGTAATGAGCTGCTTCTGTAATAAGTACTGAGCTAATCCTAAGGCCCTCATTGGACGGTGTTTTAAGTACCTCCCCAGCTCAAAACGTAATGACTTTATCTGCCTTGGTTCTAAGTCCCCGAGGCCCTAATAAGAAAACCAAAAAGTTAGCGAAGGCTAACTCATTTTCCACACACCTGGCTTTTGGAGGCAGAGACAAGTTAGACGCCTATAAAAGTTAATTTGTGCGGCAATTACTATGTTAACAAAAACATCGTCAAAGCGATAAGTCTTCCTCACATTTTAAGCAGTATTTATGTGATAGTTCGTGTTTGGGACTGTCCCATAGGTGGCAGCATTGTACCAGCTACATGCTACACAGGTGACTACAAATGAAGGCCCTGGAGCTGGAAAAGACCACCAGGGCTTTGAACCTGACTTTGTTTTCAGTAAACAAGGCCAAGGCCTATATAAACTAATCAGAATTCATTGCCCAAGGAAACCTTCACAAAGAATGCCCAAAGTTCCCCTAAGGGCCCTACATTTAGCAAACTGTGGGTATTAGTTTAGTTTAAAAAAAAAAAAAAACATAGCAACTGGAATTTCTCCAACTGGAAATTGGTTTGAGGGGTGCTCTGTTCTGTTTTGCTTTTAAATGTGCCAGGGATTTAGATCGCATGAACTCGAATAGCTTCAGTCCCCGCCCTCGGTGAACCAAATGCGCAAGCCTAGAGTAAGGGTGCACACCTGGGATGCTAGCTTCCAGAGGCACAGGGTAGAGGGTCGCCTCAAGTTCAAGGCCGGCTTGGTCTACAGAGCAAGCTCCAGGCCAGGCAGGGCCTCATGGGGGGTTGTCCCAAACAAACAAACAATCAAAACCTGTTTCAGAGGAGTTTCTGCTGCATATTTGCGTTTGTTCATTCATTCATTCGTCATTCGGCAAGCATTACTGAGATAGGGAGGTGCTAAACTGGATGTGAGATAAATAGGACGTGATTTATTTTGGCTCAGATTGCACTGACTTAGCAAGTACAGAGGACAGTGCTCTGACAAGCAACACGTGCTAGAACCTACAAAGGGAACGGGTGTTTCTATGTCACTCTGGCTGCCATGTCCTTGGCAAGCTAATCTCTTTCTTCTAGTGATCTTCTAGCATTTTTTTCTTCAGGATTTCTTCTGGATTTCTTCTAGATTTTTTTTATCTTTATTAACTTGAGTATTTCTTATTTACATTTCGATTGTTATTACCTTTCCCGGTTTCCAGGCCAACATCCCCCTAGCCCCCCCTCCCCTTCCTCCATGGTCCTGGGTTCTGTTTTCTTTTTTAAAGATTTATTTATTCATTTATTATATATAAGTACACTGTAGCTGTCTTCACACACCAGAAGAAGGCATTGGATCTCTTTACAGATGGTTGTGAGCCACCACGTGGTTGCTGGGAATTGAACTCAGGACCTCTGGAAGAGCAGTCAGTGCTCTTAACCGCTGAGCCATCTCTCCAGCCCCGGTCCTGGGTTCTGTAAGAGAGCAGGCTGAGCCATGAGGAACAAGCTTGTATGCAGCCTTCCTCCATGGTCTCTGCATCAGCTCCTGCCTCCAGGTTCCTGCCCTGTTTGAGCTCCTGTCCTAACTTTACTTGATGATAAACAGTGACCATTGGCCACACCAATCGTTGGCAAGGACATACAGGAACTGTCTCATTGTTGCTAATGGGAAGGGGAAAGGGCATTATGCTTCGGGAAAAGAGCTCAGTGGTTTGAGACATCAAACATGTGACTACTCCATGACGGAACCACTGTACTTTTAAACATTTATCCGAGGAAAATGAAAGCACAAACCCACACACAGACTTGTACGTGAATGTTCACAGCTTTGTGTAGATTGTAGTCTCGAACTAGAAATACCCATCAACAGGTAAATGGATAACCCAGTTGTGGTATATCCATTCACTCAAGCTACCAAGCATAGCAATCGATCATTGGCTAGAAGATATGGCTACTACTTAACGTTTTGGGAAGGGAAATTGGATTTGTCGTTCAATCAAGGTACATTCAGCATAACAGAGAAAAGGAAAAATCCTGGTTTCTCTTTCTCTTCCCAGGAAGTGTAATTTCAAATCAACCACTAAGGATGGGATACTTCTTCTTGAAGAATGAGGAGCAAGCTACCAAACAGCATGCTACTCTGGCCTCTGCGTCAGCTCCTGCATCTGTCCATCAAACACCTCTGCTAAGAACGTTACACCTGGGGCTGGAGAGGTAGCTCAGCAGTTAAGAGCACTGTCTGCTCTTCCAGAGGCCCTGAGTTCAAGTCCCAGCAGCAACATGGTGGCTCAAAACCATCTGTAATGGGATCTGATGCCCTCTTCTGGTGTGTCTGAAGAGAGCCATACATTCATGAAATAAATAAATCTTTAAAAAAAAGAAAAAAAGAACTTCACACTTCTCACCTCTTTACCCCTTGGAATATATCCTTAGCGAAGTAGCTGTGTTGTTCCAATTCTACAGATGGGAAAACTAAGGCTCAGAGGTCAAACAACTTTTCAACTTTACTCCACTACAGAACCTTTCATCAACACTCTCGCAGTGTTTAAAAAATAAAATCCGCTCGCAAGGCACCTGCGGCCTTACAATGGATGGACTGAGCCACCCGTCTATCTGTGCTCCGGCCCATTGGTGTTGCCTAACTGATGTCTCCCTGCCTCCTGTCTCAATACTAACACAGGCTGTCTCCTCAACCACGTCTGATAAACCCTGCTTAGCTTTCAAAGATCCATTCAAATGCCTTCATCTCCCTCTGAGGTTTCGCTCAGTCTCCCTGTCCTCTCTCTGGCTTCTGCTTTGCATGCACTCATTGTATCCCATCTTTATTGCAATTATTATCTGCCTGTAAATGTCCAGGCTGTGCTTCTTCAAGGATGAGCCCAGATATATGTCTTACATTGCCCACTTGACCTAAGGCGACGAATTAGCATCCATAGGTTCAGAAGAGTTTGTGGGAAAGCAAAGCACAGATGCTCCCTACTCTAGCCAAAAGACTATTATGAATAATATGAATAAACCATATATACATTATATATATATGTGTGTGTATGTATATGTGTGTATATATATGTATATATATGTATATATATGTATATATATATATAAAATCCTTCCATCCTTTAAAGGGACCTCCACTCTGAATTTGCCTAAAGCCACTAATTATTCCACAGGGTCAGGGTAGGGGGACTTTAAAATGTCACTAGGGCCTGACTTAATCCATAATGGTACATTTCTTCTACACAGTCTTATATAAGAATTAAAAGTATAATTATAAAAATTAGAATGATGTACTTGAATATCAAGTGGAAACAGGAGCTTATACAAAAGACATTAATCACCAATGTTCTACAAGATATTCACTCATTCATTCATTCCATAAGTATTTATTACTTCCTGGAGCTTACAATGAAGAATTGGTACAATATATGGTATGGCTGAGGGCCAGTAAGTGGGATGGAGAAAAATCAAGGAGTCAGGATGTGCTAGTACATCACAGAAGGTGCCCAGGTAAAGTCTCCCTAAGGATAGAGATCTGGAGATAACCTTGAAGGGAATCATATGCTCAAATGATAAGGAAAAATGAACGTTTCTCTGTAGGGGGCTCATAGAACTTCGTGGATGACTCCATCTGGGTACTCTGACTTGATAAGAATAGCAGGGAGCCCTCTCAGTACAAAGGACAGACACACTTAGGGTAAGCAGTGGCTCTCTGGAAAGGGCACAGCATGACTGAAGTGTGAGAACACAAAGCAGTACCCCCTGAGGCAGGGGAACCTAGAAAAGTTCAAACCCTCTGCGGAAGCCACAAGAACAATGATGATGTCACAGAAAGAGGGAACCTCTGCAAAGAGAGCTGTAAAGTGCAACCTGAGCAGAGAGTTGGGGGGTTTGAAAGGCAAGAACACTGGGAAAGTAAACTGGGGAGTGAAAATGGTCTTCAATGAGGACAGCCCCAAATCCCTTAGGACAGGAGAGGGTCTATGGGGGAATCTTAGCTTCTACACTTTATCTTAGCTAACAGGTCGATTCAATTTATAGAAAAGTGCACATTTATTTCTATAAACATCAGGGACTATTTTAAAGAGTAAACGTTTCTTCGCCACCCTGTAACTTAAAACGTGCGTGGATACTGAGAATGTAACTCTAATGCCAAGGGAGCGAAGGGCATTTTCATAATGGGTTTGAGTCACTGTAGACCCATAAGTCATTTGACAGCCCTTTGAAGACTGATCTTGTATGATCTTAACTTCCAATTCACGCTAGGCCTGGGGTTGGGGGTGGGGAAGACAAATCTGGAAAAGATTAGGCCGGGACACGCTGGCCATCTTGCCCTGTTCCAGGTGTTTCAAACAAAGTCCCAAGTGGGCATTCCTAAGTGTCATGCTTAAAAAGAAACAGTAAATGAAGAAGAAACAGTAGGTGAAGACACTGCCCAGCGACCCACAGCACCAAGAACCACATGCCCAGGGTCTGGCGTCTACAGGCAGCGGACAGCTCCCCGTTGGGGTGAACAGACTCGGTGGTTTCTTCAACAACAGGCGAAGGCTGCCGGGCCGCAGTCGCCTCCCCCGTGGGTCGGCCCCGCATTCCTGCCCGGGTCTATACTTAACCTCCGGCCCGCGCCCCGTGCCGCCGCGCCACACCGTGCACCGTATTAGGCAATGCCCAGCGAGCGGCGAGCGGCCGCCCCGCCCCGCTCCATTCAACAGGGCTGCGCCCCTCCCCCATCGCGCCGCGCGCCCCCGCCGCGCCGCGACCACCTAGGGCCCAGCACTCGCGCCCTTGCTCTTTGCACCCGGGCCACACGCCCAGACTGCTCCGACCGCAAGTGGCAGGGCACACGCGCTCCCCCAGCTCCATGTGCGACAGCTGCGCCGCGACCCCCAGTTGGACGACACGCGCGCTCTCGCTTCATAAGAACCCCCCACTTCTGTCGCGCGCCTCCGCCTCGACCCCTGAGAACTCCCCCGCGCGCTTCCGTTCCACCCTCGTACGCGCGCCGTGGCCGCGGCTCGACCCCCAGCAGCCCCGCGAGCGCGCGCTCCCCGCGTCCCCGAGCCCGGATCGCCGAGGGACCGCACAACTGCGTGCGGAGCGCGGAAGGACCTTCGCGCGCACGTACCCGGCGGTCATGGCGATATTGTAGAAGGTGAGCCAGGCGGTGGCCAGGAAGCCTAGGCGTCTCCGCTTGCCGGTGGCTTCCTTCTCGTCGCTGGCCTCGGAGGCGCCGTTGGTGCCGTCCTCCTCACTGGACGCCATGGTGACCGCGCACGCGGAGCCGGAGGAGCAGCGCACAGGAGCGGGAGGGGCCGGCTGAGCGCGCCACTGAAGCGCCGCTGCCCGCGGCCGCCGGCACGGTCCAGCGCTCCATGTGCGACGCGCGGGGGGTCGGCGCCGCCTGCCCGGCCGCCCGCGAGGGGGAGGAGCGCGCCCCCGGCCGCGCGCCCCGCCCCGGCGCCGCCTCTCGGGAGCGCGCTCTCAGGGCCCGGGTCCCGGGGTGGGCCAGCCGGGGTCACGGCTTCCAGGCGGTGTCGCGCCGCGCGCTCCCGTGGAAGAGCTGTCCGCCCGCTCTGGCTGCGACCTCTTCCTAGAGAGACGCGGGCGACGCGTGCCCTGGCAATGGGTGTCTCGCTGGTGCGCCTTGTCCAGACAGAGCGAATGTACCAGAGGCGACGGGGGTTTTGCCCAGAAAGCAGGGTCTCCCCCACCAAAGGCTTGGTCTCCTGAGCTTCTGGAGAAGCAGCTCCGGCCTAGCCTTGTCCCGTGCCATTACTACGGGGTCAGATGGGTCTCATGGGTTCTAGAGAGTCTGTTCTAAAGCTGCATGCCAAAGGGGAGCTGGGGGAAAGGACGTGGTAAAACAAGGATCGGTGTTAGGGTACGTACAAGAAATCCAGCCATGGTGTTAACAAGTTCCCTGTCTTGCAGGGAAGAAGTGCCCCACTGCTCTCCACACTTAATCTTCCACTTTTTCTCTCTTCCTCCCAAGAACCATTCTTTTAATAGTTCCCTTTCCTTTCCCCTCTATAAAGTGTAGCTAAGCAAGCAGGCTACCAAGTCGGTTTACTGGAATTCAACCCCCAAATTCCTGACCTCCACCAGTCTGGGAACTTAGAAGTTTGTGTATGCCTACATTTCCACAAAGGAAAACAAAATGGTGTACCTCATAGAGAGGTAGGGTTCAGTAAAATGTCCATCAAAAGCAGGTACGGACTTGCTTGTCACCACAAATATGCATACTAGCACTTTTTCTGGCGATCTTGCTTATAATTTGAGAAAGGATTTTGCAAAGGGCATCGGAAGGTGTTACACAGTTCAGCAACAGAATCTAGACACTGTTGGAAGGGACAAATGACCATAGGCTTGTCCATGCGCGCCTAGATTCTGGATGTGGAATGGGAGCATTACCCGTCCAATCTGAGGTGGGGTGGGTTAAGTAAAACCTTCCAGCTGCAAAGTGAACTGGGGATACATTTACTAAAGCATGTGCTGGCCCTGTACACTGAGCATTAAGTCACTGCCGTGCGACAGGCCCCCAAATCTCAGAATGTTAGAATGTCAGTTCTCTCCAGATGCCAACAGGTTTCATTTGAAAAGCTAAAACCAACAGGTCCGTGAAAGTGTACAGGAAGAACGAGGGGCATGTGCATAGCCTCTTACAAACCATAGCCTATCAAAAACCTCACTATGAAACTACAGTCTCAACATAGACTCGTAAGCAAAAGGGAATTGTGGGCCAGTGTGACTGCAGAGTCCAGATACACCCTCGTCTGAGGTAATGCATTGATGAAGTCTTAATCTTTTCAATGAGTTGAACAACTAGGCAACCACATTCAAAAGGAATCTTTACATCATAGACGTGCGATCATTTCAAGGTGATCACAGAATTAAACGCACAACCAAGCACTGTAAAGCTCCTGGAAGAAAACAGCAAAATCTGTGATGTTAGGGGAAAAGGCAAAGACTTCTTAGGTGCAACTACCATCAAGAAAGGAAAGAAGGAAGGAGGAAGGAAGGAAGGAAGGAAGGAAGGAAGGAAGGAAGGAAGGAAGGAAATATGACTCTTAAAAACCGATCATCAAACTGTAAAAATCTATTCCAAAAACAATTTTAAAATGAAAAATATTCGCCATACATTCAAGTAACAAGAATATATGATCAATCTTTATAATCCAGTAAGACAGGGGCTGGAGAGAGAGATCAGCAGTTTAAAGTTCTTGCTGCTCTTCCGGAGGACCCAAGTTTGGCTCCTAGCACCCAGGTCAGTGGTTTAACCGTGAAAACTCCAGTTCCTGGGTATCTTCTGGGTAACCCCTCTTCTGGCCTCCTCGGGCACACACACATGACATACACACACAGTAGTAAAATAAAGTATTTTTAAGTCAATAAAGGAGTCTGTTTGTTTGTTTGTTCGTTTTTTAGCAATTAAGAGAATGTAAACCACAGGGCAATGCAGACACAGCCAGTGGCGCAAACATAAGTGCTTTGCTTCATTAGTCGTTTGGGACATTTGAATTAGACCCACAGTGACAAGAACAGCACAATTACAGTGGCTAACATTTCAAAGGGCTGGCAAGGGTGTATAGCAAGTGGCCTTTTCCACAGGGCTAAGGAGAGCACTGCTTTGGAACACAATCTATCAATGTCTTTCAAAAGATCAACACGTCTAGCTGTCATATGGTCGAGCAATTTCCCCTTTGTGTTTAACCAGGGCAAACAAACACATATGCCCACACAATGAATTAGACACGGATATTCATAACCGTTTAGTCATAGTAGCCCCAAACTAAAAATAACCCGCATGTCGGTTAACACGGGAACGAAGAGACAAATGTATTCTTTAGTACCACGTTACTCAGCAGAACCAAGACATGAGCAGCCGGCCGGTCAACAAAAACGAGTCTCGTAAACGTTAGGCTGAGCTAATGCAGCCAAACAAAATATATAGTGTATTATGAAATTAGAAAGGAAAAATCTTAGCTGGGACAACATTGCTTGAAGCTAATGATGTCTGTGAGAAAGAAAGACCAAGACTAAATAGGGGCGTGGTTGGTTGTGATTTCTGTTTTCACACCAAATGAGAACTGGATTCATTTAGTACAGATTCTTGCTTGGAGTTGATCTTTAGATATCTCTTGGAGTTGATCTTTAAATATCTCACATAGCATTTTAAGTGTATATTTACATATTGGTGATGGCATGAATCCCAATATCATGATAAAGGTGAGGTTTGTTGCATGGTTAATAAATCATCTCCCTTTCAAACATCCCCTTAAAGCATTGAATTTGAGTCACATCTTAGTCGTTTGGCTGAGATCAGTACAAACCACAGAACTTGACACAATGTTGCACCTCATTTTCACAATAATGATGTTTCTTACAAACTTCAAAATATAACATTTTGGAAAAAATATTACTTAGGACTAAATAACAACATGTTTGTTGAAACATGTCAACTGTCTCTTTGAAAATGAATAATTTGTTGGGTACTGGTTGTAAATAACTTATACAGGTGTATGTATGTGAGGGTATATCCTCATGAGCAGTATTTTAGAGTAGATAAGAAAAATAGCCTTATGAATAAGTTTAAGATAAATTCTATAGTTTGGAGTAATAAGATGTGTCAGTTACATAACACCTTTCCTGCCGAGGAGTTGATCTAATAATCTCTTTACTTTTTAAGGATGTCAAGAAGAAGCGGGATGCTCACTTCTGTCCTAGTTAGGGCTTCCATTGCTGTGAACAGACACCATGACCAAGGCAACTCTTAGAAAGACAACATTCAACTGGGGCTGGCTTACAGGTTCAGAGGTTCAGTCCATTATCATCAAGGCAGGAGCAGGGCAGCATCCAGGCAGGCGTGGTGTGGAGGAGCTGAGAGTTCTGCATCTTCATCTTAAGGCCCCTAGAAGACCTTCCCATGTGGTTAAGAGGAAGGTCTCATTGCCCATCCCTACAGTGGCACACTTCTTCCATTAAGGCCACACTTCCCAATAGTGCCACTTCCTGGGCCAAGCATATTCAAACCACCATACCATCAAATTCCTCTCCTCAGCCCTCAGGGAACCCTGAGAGGAAAAGGAACCCAAGTGATCATCAGAAGTTCTTTGTCTCCTACCATTGTGCCAGAACTCTATACTTTATTATTTTATTTTATTACTTTTAAAATTCTTCTCTCATATATTACATCCCAACCACGGTTTTTCATCCCAGTTCTCCCAGTCCCTCCTCATCAGATTCACCCCCTCTTCCATTTATTTCCCTTCAGAGAAGGGCAGACATCCCAGGGATATCAACCAAACATGGCACATCAAGCTGCAATAAAGTTAGGCACCTCCCCTTATATTAAGGCTGAGCTAGGCAACCCAGTGAGAGGACAAGGGTCCCCAAAGCAGGCAAGTGTCAGAAACACCCCCAACTCCCACTGTTAGGAGTCCCACAAGATACCTACACAATCATATACGCAGAAGACCTACATCAGACCCATACAGGCTCCCTGATGGTCAGTTCAGTCTGTGAGCCTCTCTGAGCCCAGTTAGTTGATTGTGTGAACAATGGTTCTTGTGGTGTCCTTGACCCCTCTGACTCCTTTAATCCTTCCTCCATCTTCCACAGAATTCCCTGAGGCTTGCCTAAATGTTTCGCTATGAGTCTTTGCTTCTGTTTCTATTGGTTGTTGAATGAAGCCTTCCTGATGACAAATGGGCTAGGCTCCAATCTATGAGTATAGCAGGATACCATTAGGCATAATTTCATTAAAATTTTTCCCAGATGACTTTGGTCTCTGTCCTAGGTCTCTGGGCTATCCAGCCTCTAGGTCCTGGCCCTCCGGTAGTGTCAGGGGTGTGTTCTCTCTCATGCCATGGGTCTCAGGTTGAACCAGTCATTGGTTGGCCACTCCCACAAGTTCTGTACCACCATTAACTTTATCTTTTTATTTTATTTGTATATTTACCCTCTCTCTCTCTCTCTCTCTCTCTCTCTCTCTCTCTCTCTCCCTCTTCTTTCTCTCTCTCCCTCTCCTCTCCCTCCTTTCTTCCCTCCCTCCCTCTCCCCCTCCCTGTCTCCCTCCTTCCTTATAGCTCCTTTGTGTATATATTATGGTTTCCAGTTTTGTATTTGTGAATGAGTAGGTCTCTTCACCTGTTTCTTGTGCCTTTGCTCAAGTTCTTTTCCTTCTGTTCACTTTGTACTGTTCCAATGAGTTTTTATTTTATTATATTTTAGTTAATTATTAATATCTATTTTTAAAAGAAAAAATGAAGTTTGCAGGTTAGTGGCTGGAACTAGAGAATATATTCATGAACTAACACAGGTCCAAGAAGAAAATCTCATGTTCTTGCTCATCAGCGGTTTCTTAGGTCCGAATCTTCAGATGTCAATATATAACCTGTACTAAGTGCAGAACCCAGGAGAACAGGACCACAGTGTGGAGAAAGAAGTTTTGTAGAGGGGAATAGCGCTGTGGCTGGGAGCTGTGTTGTCTGTGGTCTGTGCTGACACCAGAATGCCAGTGGATGTCCGTGGTCTGGACTGTCACCAGAAACCGTGTGGAAGTCTACGATCCATGCCGACGACGAGCGAGGTAGCTCCTTTTGCCGTGGTATCAATAACTGCAGACTCCCGGTTGAAATCAGAGACATTGAAGTCTTTTGGGACAACTTCCCACTCCCATACGAAAGGAAACAGTCTAGGTAGGAAGCCACTGAAGAGAGCCCTTAAAATTCGTGACCATGATGCTGACCTGTAGCTCCTCAGTGCTGATGGGGTGGGGGTGGGGACATCGGGGAAAGGACTCATTTTTTTTTCTTCTGTGCATTGGTGTTTTTCCGGTCTGTGTGTCTGTGTGAGGGGGTTAGATCCTGGAGTTACAGATAGTCGTGAGCTGCCATGTGGGTGCTGGCAATTGAACCTGAGTCCTCTAGAAGAGCAGTCAGTGTTCCCAACTGCTGAGCCATCTCTTCAGGCCCCAGACTTGACCATGCTTCAGCGAGTATATGGGCAACACAGACTGGACTCGGTGTATTTCTTTTTATTTTCTTCTTCCTTTGGGAATATATATATATATATATATCATTATATATATATACATATATATTATATTACTGGATTTTGGAGATAAGATTTCTATGTTTATACCTGGATCTCCTGCAACTTTCTCTGTAGACCAGCTGGCCTCAAACTCAGATATCCCCCCTGCCTCTGTCTCCGAATGCTGCAATTGAAGGTATGTGCCACCCCCATATATACATTTTAAATATATGTGTATATATCTAATATATTTTATATAGCACATACATTGTAAAATATTTTTATATAAAATATATTTAAATATATCATAAACTAAATATGTGATATACATATAAATATAAGTATAAATATAAAATGCATATGTATATATTAAAATATATAGAGACATATATATTTTTTAAAGTGATAGTGTTCTCTTTAAAGAGCCACAGGCTATCTAACAATACCCCCCCAGCCCCAGATATGAGAAACCAACTTTCAAGTTGGTCAACAGAATCCAAGAGACTTCCATAGAGTCTCTTGCCCTTGCTTGCCTCTCAGAGGGTGAAAAGTTCCTATTGCTGAAGGCGTCAATATTTTTATTTTAAAATTTAGTTGGCACTTTATACATATATGGCATTGTACTTTGCTTATTTCAGACCATGCATCATTAGAATCCCCCCATCTGTGTGTGTGTGTGTGTGTGTGTGTGTGTGTGTGTGTGTAATAAAAAATATTAAGTATCCCAGCCCAGAGCTTCTCCCACATCATAGACCATCTGTGTTCCTTAATGAAAGACACACACAGTCTTTACATTGTCATCCGCCTTAGGCAGCGCAGTAGCTGGGCAGCTGCGTACCCTCCACGTCCTTAGCCTCTACTTTCCATAACCCCAAGTTACCACTCACTGTTTACTACGTTCCGTCTGCGCTGCTCCTAATCTGATCCGGCAGCCCCCTGAGACAAGCTCTTTTGGCCCTTAGTCTATACCAGCTCTCCTTCTCCCTCCTGCACATTCTTCTTCTTCCACGGAGGCGCCTTCTCTCCTCTCCCTCCTAGTGGCCCTCTCTCCAGCAAGCATGAACCTCAACCCCACCTACGTCTCCTTTTCCCAGCTGTTAGCTGTCGGCATCTTTATTCACCAATCAAACTTAACTTGGGGCCAGGGTTCCGGGAGCTATGTGCAGACACCAGGTCTTGGGGTCCAGCACTTAGCATTACAATAGACAGTAAAAGACAAGTGCTCAATGTGTGTGTGTGTGTGTGTGTGTGTGTGTGTGTGTGTGTGTGTGCTTGCGTGCGCGCGCGTCCATGCACGCGCACCTTTAACCGTGTAGTCTAGGCTTACCTTGGACTCACAGAGATCTGTCCCACTGAGTGCTAGGATTAAAGTCCCTCATCACCATGCCAAGCCCCGACAACGTCCCCATGATCAAAACAGAAGTTCAGTGGGTTCGGTCCCCAGCTCCGAAAAAAAAGAACAAAAAAACCCCAAAACAAAACAGAAGTTCAGGGATCCCCGTGCCTCTACCTCCCCAGTGCTGGGATCCCAAGCATGTGTTGCTAGGCCTGCTCTCCAAGGAGGTTTGGGAAAATGAATGCAGATTCTTATGCTTGTACCTTAGCAACAGAGTTATTTCCCCAACCCACGCTCCGTGGAATATTCTTGTATTTAAAGTGAGTTCCTGTGGTCTGGTAATTTCTGACTGGATTAGACATTATTTTACTTTGTTAGATACTGTAACCGTGACCCATGCACTCAAGACTTCAAAGTCTCCTACCACTTCTGTGCTTTACTTAAACATTTTTAAATATTTATCTTTACGTGCTTTAGTGTTTGCCTGCATGTATGTCTACGTGAGGGCGCTAGATACCCTATAACTAGAGGTACAGACAGTTGTGAGCTGTCCTGTGTGTGCTGGGACTCGAGCCCTGGAATGCTGGAAAAAAACAGCCCGTGCTCTTTATCGCTGAGCCATCTCTCTAGCCCCCTTCCCTTCCCTCATCCCAGATAGGGTTATTCTGTAGAGCAGTTTTGGCTCCTGGAACTCAGTTTGGTGTTGAAATCAGAGATCTGCCTGCCTCTGCTTCTCCAGTGCTGGAATTAACAGTGTGTACCACCACACCTAGGTTTTCTTTCTTTCTCTTCCTCTCTTTCTTCCTCTCTTTCTTTCATTCTTTCTTTCTTTCTTCTTCTTCTTCTTCTTCTTCTTCTTCTTCTTCTTCTTCTTCTTCTTCTTCTTCTTCTTCTTCTTCCTCCTCCTCCTCCTCCTCCTCCTCCTCTTCTTCCTCCTCCTCCTCTTTTTCCTCCTCCTCCTCTTCCTCCTCCTCCTCCTTTTCCTCCTCCTCCTCCTCCTTCTCCTCTTCCTCCTCCTCTTCTTCCTCCTCTTCTTCTTCTTCTTCTGGTTGTTGTTTGGTTTTGGTTTTCCAAGAAAGGGTTTCTCCCTATGGCCCTGGCTGTCCTGGAACTTACTCTGTAGAGCAGGTTGGCTTTGAACTCAGAGATTCACCTGCCTCTGCCTCCTGACTGCGTGCTGGGGCTCAAGGCATGCACCACCATGCCCTGCTCTTTTTTGTGTGTTTTTTTTTTTTTTTTGTTCTTTTGAAGCCTGGATTTTATTCTTTAGCCCAGGCTGTCCCCAACGGCAAAGTAATTCTCTGGCTAGCCCTCCCAAATGCTGGGATTACAGGCATGAGACACCATGTTTTACTTATTCCCCCTCCCCTGGAACTTCACACATGGCACACTGTCTTGGTTTCTGTTGTTGTTGTAATTGTTGTCGTTTCTACAGATAATTGAGGTTCTGGTCATTGTTTTCAGGCTGCTTTGATTTGCATTATTGTATTTTTTTTTCTGTTAACTACACCTCATTTACGTTTTCTCTTGTTGTTTCCATTTCTAGGCTTTTCATTTGCTCCCTTTTGATACCCTTTATTTCTCTTTTCTCTTTATCATACTCCACTTTCTGTAAAGTCTGGAGCACATGATCTTAAAACATCCTTACAATATTTGAGACATCCTTTCATTTTGGGGTCTGTTTCTTCTGACTGTTTTGTTTAATTCCCATTTTCTGTCATATGTCCAGTAAATTTTTTTGTTGACCCCTGGACATTATAAAGGCTTCCACTTTCAAATATTGCATCTTTGGGGTACTGCAGTTTGGGCCATGTGTCGCCCCTCCACCCCCCGTATCAATGTGTGATAAAGGCCTGAGCTTTGTCCTAACATTATTGGGAGGTGGTGGAAATGTTAGCGAGTAGGTCCCTACCAGGAGATCTTTGGGTCACTAGGATCCTGCAGAGGAGAGAGTGGGACTCCAGATACTTCCTGTCTTTTGCTATCCTACCGCTGAATGTGTGATTCTGTTTTGCCACCAGCTCTTGCAAAGATATACGATGTCAAAAGAAGGAGGAGGGAGTAAGCATGGGCCGAAACCTCTAAGCTGTGCAATCATCTCTCGGCTTCCCCCATTCTGATTTTTTTCTCTTCAGTGCTACCTTAGGGTTTTACTGCTGTGAGCAGACACCAGATCAAGGAACTCTTACAAGGACAACATTTCATTGGGGACGGCTTACAGGTTCAGAGGTCCAGTCCATTATCATCAAGGTGAGGACATGGCAGCATCCAGGCAGGTGTGGGGCAGGAGGAGCTGAGAAACCTACACAGCTTCACTTCAAAGTTGCTAGAAGACTGGGTGAGGACAAGGGTATTAAAGCCTACATACACAGTGCTACACCTACTCCAACAAGGCCACACCCACTCCAACAAGGCCACACCCACTCCAACAAGGCCACACCTACTCCAACAAGGCCACACCCACTCCAACAAGGCCACACCTACTCCAACAAAGCCACACCTACTCCAACAAGGCCACACCTCCTAATAGTGCCACTCCATGGCCAAACGTATTCAAATCATCACGGTTACATTCTGACCATTTGGGATCATTTCGGGGTTCTCTGCTTCAGTTCAGAAAAACAGTTGTGGGCCAGCAGGAAGTCATTGGCTGTTATGTGGCTCAACGCACACTTCCTGCTTCCTCCCCATTTGTTTTATACTGCTATTAGCTTATGTTGGAAATCAGCCGTAAACTTAAGACTGACTTTTTCCGTCTCTGGGACAAAGGGCCTCAAATAAGCAACCTTGAAGGAGGAAAGATATGTTTTTTAGTTCACACCCTCAGGGGCCTCAGCCCACCGCTAGCTGGCTCTATTGTTCATGGGCTGTGAGAAGAAGAACCCAAAGCTGCCACTTCACGGTGGCCACGAGGCCGAGCTAGAGATAAAGACGGGATTTTGAACTAGACTATGCTATCTCCAACCAGACCTCACTTCCTGTTCAGTGTGAACATTGTCCGTTGATGAGGTTGTTATCCTCATGATCTGATCGTCCTCAACAGCATCACCAGAGGGGGTTACATGAGCCTTGGAGCCACATTTCATATCTAACCCATACACATGATCCCCCCGCCCAGTTTCCTTTTGCTTACAGTAAAGGAAGTGGTGATTTCTTTACCTCCTTATGGCCAGCAACAGCAGTATATGCCATTTTAATGGTGGCTGATTGCATTTATCCCATTTAATAAACACCATGGAACAACCAACTATGAAAAGCCAATGCATACAGATAATAATCCAAAGCAGAATGCTTAACCAGAGGATACAATATTGTTGTAGCATTTAAACATGCCCCCCTACCCTAATTCATTGAAACTAATTTCACCAAAAAGTAAATTTTGTTCTCTGTCCTTGAGTGTAGACACTGTGGCTGCAACGGAGTATGATTGAGTGATGGTATCCCCACCTCCCGGTCCATACCTCAAGGCATTGGAAGCTTCCTCTTCTTGTCTCCCGAAACATTCTAACTTACGTCCATTCAGTATGCTGGGAGAAGCCAAGGAGATACATAGCGTGTTCTGTGCAGTTGGTGTGGCAGACAGCCTCAATGACTCAGCCAACTTCCAGCATCCATTGCCAGACACACACTGAGCAACTTCGTTAAATATTGAAAATGAGCTGTAATGATCGCAGGCACTGTACCAGTCCTGTTGATGCCGTGTGGAGGACAGGCAAGCTGTTCGTGGTGAGGTCTGACCAAACTTTTGATGCGTTAGCAAAATAAATGATCATTCTCACACTAAGAGGCTACCCTTAGAATGTGCTACGTAGAAATCAATATCTGGAACAAATATCACCCCACTGAGTGCTATGGTAGAAGTGACCACTCAATCAATTAATTAGCAAGAATTTATGATGTGTCGTTATCCATTGTGTACTGAATTAGAAAAGGCTTTTATCAGCAGTACCTACGTGGGGATTCAGAGAAGGTCCAGAGATTTCTAAATACAACAAGAGTGGTAAAAGTTGTCTGTTTGAGGATGTGGAAGATATGGGACATCCGGACAGCTGTCATAGTTCAGAAAAAAGCTAGAGTGTATCAAGTAAAGGGTCAATCAGGGCCAATGCGTTAAGGGTGTAAATAGTAGTTCTAAGGTTAGGGATTCCTCTCTTGGAGCACCTCCCACTCCCATTCTTTCTCACTTTTTCTTAATAATTCTACATTTGCTCTATTTTTAAAAAATGGATTAACTTTGAAGGCAGGAGCCTCTTCGCACACCCATAATCGGGCAATAACTTAAGGACTCTCTTCCTGATACGTATCCTGTAATATTTCCAGCATATAGGTACCTCAGAGATATAAGGAGTTATTACATGTTTATTGAATCATTGGCTGACTGGGGAATCATATGAGAGTTGGGAAGGAATGATATCACATTTATAGAAAAATCACTCTGTAATATAGAGTGGTTTACAGATAGGTAGGTTGAGTGTGTTAATCGTGGGTTATTATAGCAACAGAAACTTTTCCTGGACCTACTCCATTTTACACACAGGTATCTTTGTTTATAATATAGAACAGTTTTAAAAATCAAATCGATTAAAGGGATATAACATTTCAAAATAAACTGTGGAATTTATTAAACATCACGCAAACATTTTAACGTGAAATGAAGTCTCTAAAATGTCTTTTAAGGAACTGTTGTTAAAAATAAAACTATTCAGTAATTTCAGTATTTTAGGTCATATGACAAGTTAACTCCAAAATACAAACCCATGCCATGTTTTATATTTGGCTTTTCTTGTACGTATAACATTTCTTATTTTTAAAACCTCTATTCAATAGCATATTACATCATAAAGGTGCCTAATAGCAAAGTCATTCTTCTAGGTCAGAAAGCATTGTTATTGTTATCAATACCATGTATATGTATGCTATTACAATTTTCACATACTGATGATTAAAACTTGAAAAGTAGCGGTTTTGCTAGCAACAATTACATTTCATTACTGGAGTATGATCATGCCCAAATATGTTTTCATAACCATCTGGCTCTGAGCCAGGGCCATTACGATAAGGTACCCAAGGCACAGGTCCCTCACTTTAAATGGATAAGTCGACATCTAATTCTGTCAGAACAGAAGTCAAGAGAAAGTCTATTGAGAGCTGATACTCTGCTTTCCATACAGACAGCAGGAAGATTTTATAAGGACTCACAACTTCTCACAAGCACTTCCAACTGTTAAGAAAATGGTGACTTTAACATATGACATTTGTTGTGTCTTTATATTTTAATCCCACCCTTTTGAAAGAAAAAAAAAACTGTGCTCATCATTAAACTACTTGGAAAACATAAAATGCGCAAGCAAAACCTTATCCAGAGATAATCGTGTCATTCATATTTTCATCCAGACTGTTGTCAGAATTTAAATTCATTTCATATGCATTTGTAGGCTGTTGTTGTTGTTGTTGTTTTTTCGGTGCTAAGGACAGAATTCAGAGTCTCTTGCATGCGAAACAAGTTCTCCATCACTGAGCCACATCCTTAGTCTTTACCTTTTAGATTTTCATGTACTCACATGTGTACCAATGCAAATACAGATCTACAGTGTTACTTCCAATGGCTAAATACTTTTGATATCGGACACTCTATTTGAGCAGTACGATTATAACTATTGATTGCACTTGAGTGCTCACTATGTGCTAGACACTACTGCAGGGGATTTGCTTCTCATAATTTATTTAATCTTCAATAGTTTATTTCCGTTTCTTATAAACGAGGAAACAGACATTGAGAGGAGTGTGCCCAGTCTCTTGAGTGTCGGACATTTTAGTGGTCTACAGTTCGTTGATACTGTAAACAACGCTGCCATTAATATCTTGATGTTTTTAAAGACTGTCTTTATGTAACTTTTAAAAATCAGAATTCCTGGAACCAAAGGCACATTTCCAAAAGCTCACTATATACTCCCCATTGTTTCTCTTAAGAATGCTGTTAATTTATATACCGTCAGGCAAACTTGTTTCCCTTTGATTCTTTTATTTTTTAATTGACTGAAAACATTAATTGATGCTTTAGTTTGCTCCTCTTCAAAATTCGGCCTCAACTGTTTGGTGAGAAAACTGTTATTACTGATATACAAATCTTGTTGACATGTATCTGTAAGCTTCATTTTTAAGAGTCCCTATTTGGGCACATTTTACATAATCTCATTGTGCAAGACTGGCTTGCTAACTTTATGTAATATTCCCAAGAGATGATTCTTTAGATTTCGCATGATGTTGAGGGCGTGTGTGTGTGTGTGTGCTTGTGTGCGTTGGGGGGGGGCGTGCGTTACATTCACAGGTACAAATAAGATCACCAAGTCAACATTGTAAGTTGCCATCAATGTCTGACTCCATTTTTCATGGTTGTTTTTTATTTCTGCTGCTGGGTGTGGGTGCTTATCTCGGGCCGCGAAGGTCTAATCTTCGAGTCACTCCAGCGACCCAGTGACAGCACGTTTAGTCAGTCGGAGCCGACACCCAGAAAGCTTCCCTCTGATCTCAGGCTGGGTCAGGAGCCAGCGTTACCTCAGCCTCTCCAGAGGCTGCGCGCCTTGACACTCCCCTCCTCGGGATTCCAGCCAGTTCCACCAGCTCACATGACTCCAATCCCACGACTTCCTTTGACCCCTCAGACCAGCGAGCTCCACATTTTACTTGGATAACCCAAAGGACTGTCTGATCTTCTAGAAGGGATTACAAAATCACAACAACAACCCATCCAGTAAACCCAAGGAGTTAAAAATTAAGGGCTTGGCTGGACCCAAACTGAACCCTCTCCCTTTCCCAGACTCTGATTCACTCCAGAGGTTCTTAGTCGGCCTCGGTGCGCCTGAAGGACCCCATCCTCCAGAGACGCCCGGGGAATGGGAAAGCTGAGGACACAGCCGTTAACCCCACGCGTAGGCGAGAGCTCAGCAGAGGAAGCGACAGAGGCGGCTCCTCGCGTGGGTCTGGTTCTGGTCAGATTTGGAGCGAGCACGGTTCAGGCAGCGCTCAAGTCGCCTAGATTCCCGACACGCCCCGCGCGGGGGCCTGTCCAGCTTCTCCGCTGTTGCCGCCGCTGCCGCCGCCTCCTCCTCTGTTGCTGGGGGTGGGTGAGAGGAGGGGCTGAGAAGGACCCTGCACTGGCAATCTCCCTTAGTGTTTTTGTACCTGAGGGGCCTCCTTTCTCCGTCACTTCTCGAGTGCCGCGGTGTCGAGGGGCAGTCCCTGGGGACACCTCGGCACGCAGCGGACATGCCTCTCTTTGCCACCAACCCCTTCGACCAGGATGTTGGTAAGTGTTTTCACCGCCCCCTGTGAGTGCCCTCAACCCCCGAGACCACGAGCCCACGCCGCCCACTCTCTCCCTGCGTTCGTTCATTCTAAATTCCCAAGGCCGAGCCCACGTTCTTCTCTCCCGGGGCCCCTTGGTTCAGAGTTGGGAGAAGGTTGAGCGCTTGGCGCATCCTCTTTGAAAGAAATGGGACTTAGAACCTCTCCAATGGGCCTTGGTAAGGGACTTGGGGAGGGGGAGCTTTGATGGGATCGCTTAAGGGATTTGGGGTAAAGGGTTGCCTCGGGAGGAACAGACGACGAAACCATCTGCCGCTGGAGCTTGACTTCTGGGAGAAGTGCGAAGGGCTTGAGCAGATTGATTATAAGCTGTGTCGCCAAAGTGTTTGTCTGGCCCAATGGAAAGCGTCAGGAACTGGCAAAATGTTTTAGGTAAGGTTATTAAAGGGCTTTTTAATAGCCCTTATAACGGTCCCTGGAAGACAGAGGTATGGTTACGTATGGGTAGGTTGAAATGTTGGAAGAGATGAAGATCTCTTGGCAACAACTGAAACGCCATTGAAGTCATGAGCCATCGGGATGTCTTTTTCAGACTGGGCCTTTGCCTTTGGGAAGTGTGGAAGAGGATTTTGATTCTAGGAAGGGGGTCTGAAATGCTAAATTTTGGTGTCTGAATAATTGGTATTAGGTACCGATTGTACCCATTTAGCAGGCTAACTGTTTTTCTGGCTTAAATTTGAATTTCTTGAAAGAGAATTTGGGGATGTTTTGAACGCGCGTGTAGAACTACACTGGCTCCATAGTGTAGAATGAAAGCGAACCGATACCATCCCGTCCCATAAATTGAATTCAACCATAACTGTCGTAAAAGAATGTAAGGATGACTTGTGAGAGTTACTTTATGAATTTTGTGTATTAGAGGTGAATTGTAAATTTTGCCAACTGGAAATCCTATTACTGCAACTTCCTGCCTAGTTCATAGTGATTTAATTGAAAGTCCTGAATCTGAGCTGTGGATAGAATAATCAATAATGCTAAATAAGTAATGAGCTGGGAAATTGTGTTTAATAAGTGCTTATTAGCACCAGTACTTACTGAACACAGTGTTCATTGACAAGAGACGCAACCATGAAGCCCATCTCGCTGAGGCCCTTTGGCAGTCTACAATCTGTTCCATCAGTCTTTAGGGCAAAGCAATACTTGGCTGCTTCTGTTCCCAGCATTATGTAGTGATCCTACATAATCTTGCTTTCTGCTAACCAATCACAGTTACATTCTCCTGGCTTGCTTGTTTTTGTGGTGTTGGGAATGGAACCCAGGGCCTAATATGTGTTCTTTCTGCTTTTTTTTGAACCTACGTTTGCAGTGGATTCAGGTGGATTTCTTAACGTTAAACCTGTTCTTGCCACTGCACCGCCCAGTCCGACACAGGCCCCTTCTTGCCTTTGCTTTGTTTGTGTTATTTCATCTGTCTTTGTGCATATATGGCCTCAAGCTTAAAGTCAAGTTAGAGTCCAACTTGTTGGACCTGAATGATTTGCTGATTCCTGCAACCTGGAGTTGATAAGTCGGAACGCTATTGACGGTTTGGAATACATAAAATCCTTAAGGAGGTTATGCTCTACACATGAAGGGTGTTAACTTTGTATTCGCTCTTCACTCAGTAGATGCCTATAACCTCTCACAGCCAGTCATGACTTGAGAAGTCTTCAGACATGATTTAATGTCTCTAGCGGGTTTAAATATGGTGATTTTCACCCTCTCCCATCTCCTACAAATTTCAACGTTTTTGTCGTTACTAAATTAAACATTGTATATCAGTGTATACTTTATTTTGCTCCTTGTTTGATGACTCTTACGTAGTTGGCTTTGAATAAATGCTTGTTGAGTTGAAAATATGTTAAGCCTGTTAGACATGGTTTTTAAATTCAGTTTGAATTATAAAGATAATTTGTACATCAAGTTCCCTACTGATTTGTTTTTACCAATTCCAACAGTAAGTTTTCCTCATCCAGTTTTTTATTGATGTCTTAAATTTTCCTTCTGTGCTTTATCCATAGGTTTGTAGGCCACCAACCCTTTTCTGGATTTCTGCTTAGCTTTTTAGTGTCCGTCCCCACCCCTCTTTTTTTGCATTGTCCAAATGTTGAGCAGTAATAAAACCTCTTCTCCATTGACAACTTGGTTCTCTTAGAGTCTTATGACACTTAATGTTTAGTAGAATTTGGAGTGATTTGCTTAAATTCAGGTTTCAGGCTTGCTGCTTATTAGCAATGTGGCTTTAAGTTAGTTGTTAGATGTTCTGTACCTTTGTTTACTTATCTTTAAATATGGAGCATAAGAATTATAATGTTTCTTCAAAAAGATATTTGCAAAAGCAAAAAAAAAATCAAATGAAAACAAACAAAAAAAGAATTGCAATGTTTCTTAGCTTACAGGGTTGGTAAGAGAATCAGTCAGTGTTTGAAAAGCACCTAGAAAACAATTTTTTTTTTTTTATGTTTGTGAAGTAGGATTTAAATCAGCTAGTCTCTTAGCTTTGAACGCCTTGCATATTCCTACTACTCCCAAGTCTAGATAGTCTTGGTAGGTGTTAGAGATTTTGTCCACTGGATTTCGATAGGAGTCTAGAAACAAGCATGTCAAAAACCCGTTTATTCCCTTCCCACTTCTTATTCTGTCCTTTTAGCTGGTCTCAGATTGAGTCATCAATCTTTCCTGTTAGTCAGTTCTGATGTCTAAGAGTCATGTTGGTTCTTTCATACTTCCCACCCATTCTGTCAGTGAGATCTTTTGGCGCTACCTAACTTTATCCAGAATCTTGTTACCTCATATTACATTCAGTCACCTCAGCCCCCTCAAAGACTGGCAGGATTTTTCATTTCTCTTTTGTCCCTCTAATAAGCTTTCATTTATAAAAGCCATTAATCTTTAAGAAATACTGGATAAGGTCACCTACCTATTAAAAAATCTCTGGTGACTTTCTATATGTAATATAGGATTTGCAATCTTTGGATTCGTTTTCATGTCAAGCTTCTTGGATCTGAACTTTGCAAACATTTCTGCATCTGTAGCTTTGTGGCCATTTTCTTTGCTTCTGTTAATGTTCCCTTAGGCATTTTAAGGTCTTGATGTCCATCACATCATTTAGGGATGCTGTTCAAAGTTCACTTTCTAAAAGAGGTTTTCCTGGTTCCTGTCTCTTAAAGCAAACCATCAGTTGTTTTCTACTCACGACTGCTTACTCATTTTCTTGATAGTATTCAGTACTGCCATTAAGTTCATCAATCGATGGCCTTGTGTGGCATGAACTTCATAAAGAACGTTTTGTTCTTGTCTCTGGCACCTTAGGGGCAATTCCTAAAACCCATAATTTATCTAGTAATAAATTACTGACAATTTGCTAGTTTGTCAGTTTGGTGTTCTGTTACCACTTAAAAATCAGTCTATTAGAAACTTGAAATTACCTTTCCAAGTTGTTCTTTTCATTATTTGATTATTTTATAATGTTTCATTTATCTTGACTTTTGGTTTCTGAGACTGGGTTTCACTGTATAGCCTGAGCTATCCTAGAACTAGCTCTGTAGACCAGACTCGCCTTTAACTCAGAGATCTGCCTACCTCTGCCTTCGTAACTTTTAAAAAATAAAAAGTGTGGGTCTGCCTCCCTCCCTCCCTCCCTTCGTGCTGGAGATCTATCTAATCCAGGGCCTTGCATTGGCTAGGGAGCCCACACCCAGTAGTCAGTCCCTAATCTTGTTTTCTTGACATGGGGTCTCACTTTGTATCCAAGATTAGTCTAGAACATGAGACGTTCCTAACTTTCCCTCCTAAGTGCTGCCTTTGCCTGCTAAGTGAGAGTTGTGCAAAAACAAGCCTAGTGCCAATAAGAAAGGACTTTGAATTATTCCTTTGTCTCTGATAAATGCTGCTTTTAATATTTAGAGCAAATAGTAATGTAGCCAGGTGTGGTGGCCAACACCTTTAATCCCAGCTCTCTGGAGGCAGAGGCAGGTGGTCTTCTATTGTTTGGAGGACAGCCTGGTCTACCTAGTAAGTTCCAGATCAGCTAAAGGTATTATATATAACAAGGCCTTACCTAAAAACAAAGTAAGTAATTTTCAAAAAGTATGTATTCCTAGTCAAACTGTTTGACCAGTTCATGTCATGAATT
This sequence comes from Rattus norvegicus, assembly GCF_021556685.1. Lineage (NCBI taxonomy): Eukaryota > Metazoa > Chordata > Mammalia > Rodentia > Muridae > Rattus > Rattus norvegicus. The sequence continues at coordinate 83,909,855 of NC_141550.1, forward strand.
CTGCTAATCCATCCACTATGTGTACTTTTTACTTATTTTGCTTAGTCCAGTCAGCATCATAAACCACAGTCCGATGAGTTTTCTCCTAAAGCAGTGGTTCTCAACCTTCCTAATGCTCCAACGCTTTAATGAAATCATTTGTATTTTAGTGACCCCCACAACCATAAAATTATTTTCAATGCTACTTCATAACTGCAGTTTTGCTGCTGTTACAAATCATAATATAAATGTTTTGGAGATAGAGGTTTGCCAGGGGTTCAAAACCCACAGGTTGAGAACCATTGTCCTGAGCTCTTGACTTTGACCTTCAATGCCCCTTTAGAATTTTGTATTAAATAAGATCAAACCCCTTTGAATTCATTTTCTAGTGTTGTAAGTAGTTATAAAACTATCTCAGGTTGCTATAAGGATTGTCAAAATACTTGATATTCTATTTCTTTACTGGTATTGGATATGTTTTGTACACCTCAACTTCAGCATGTTCAAAACTGTATTGAGACTTTATTAACATTTTCCCATTGTTTTTCTGAGTAGACATCAGTCGTTATTTATTATATAGGTCAGTAAGCTGTGTGACATCTTGACTTCGTGGTTGTACTTTTCTACATTCCTGACCACAAAGATGTACTGTTGACTGTAATAGATAAAGCCACCGTGTCTTTTAGGATACTGGTATAGTGTATATGTTTTATCTTAATCGCTTTGAATCCATCTTCCATTTCTGCACCCGGGGAGGTAATTAGATTAGTACAGAAGCTTCTAATTGTTTTCCTCTTTCTCTAGTGATGTTTGATGGTTGTGTTTAAAGAATGTCAATGTAATCCTACATCTACACCTAGTATGAACTCATGATGACTTTAACAACTCAAATTTTCTGGCTCCCCTGTGCCTTCATGTGAAAAATTGACAGGCCAAAAAGCTTTATGTAAAGCAGGCTGTTGTTTGAAGCAGTACTCTTGCCTCTGTATCTAAATATTGGGATTATAGTTGTGGAGGTCTTCTGTATTTGACGTGGGTTCTCTTTTATTCTGCAGCCTTCCCTTTCCTCCCTCCCTCCTTCTTTTCCTTCTGTCGTGTGCGTTGGCATTTTGCCTGTTGCCTGTATGTGTGAGGGTTACAGACTGAATGGAGTTACAGACTGAGCTGCCATGTGAGTGCTGGGAATTGACCCTGGGTCATCTGGAAGATTAGACAGTGTACTTAACCACTGAGCCATTTCTCCAGCCCTCCATCTCGTTCCTAAACATTTCTACTCCTTACTGTTGAGTTGCTGTTGGTAATTTATATTCTTCTGATTTAGAAAATAATTTTTTTAAGAGCTGAGGAGAATTATGCTACTATTTGGTTGATCTTAAGGAAGCATCAAAAATGATATGATTAGTTTAGGGCATTATTGGAGTGTTTGTTTTTGAGACAAAATTTCTCAGAGTAGCCCTGGATGCCTGGAGCTTGTTCTGTAGTTGGGTCTTCTTATTTCAACTTTTTACAAAGCGGTCTGTTCACCAGCTAGCCTGTATTCATCATTGTCCTTTTCTGTTTTTATTACTTTATGCTTTATTCCTTAAGCAGAAAGAAAGAAAGACCTTTCCATTTCTTTTTGGTTTCTAATGTCCAACATCCTTTGATTTTTTTTTTCTTTCTTCCCCACTGCTCTTTACTTTTCTTTTAAATTATGCTGATCATTAACATTTTGAGACCCTTTTCCTGTTTTGTATTAGGGCTCTCTCTGTTAACTCCTTTGTTACTTTAGTTGTTAGCTGCTTCAGATATGACCTGAATGGACTAGAAATCCATTTTATTTTCTGGAATATATACTTAGATTTTATAATTTTCTGTAAAAATCAACTTAGCAATGTAGAGAAGGGATATGTGATCGATCCTATTTCTAAGATAGTATTATAGTTTGTATCCCTTATATCAAAACAGATTAAGGTGGTCATTAGGATGGGGGAGATTATACGTTCAGGGCTAACCTGAACTTTAGTGAATCCTAGGGCTGCTTAAAAAGAACTCAAGGTAGTTTAACAAGAGATAATAAACTGATGTGATAGTAGTTTTTCTTGACATGGGAGCCATGTTACTGAAGTTTCAGACATCTGGGGTGTTCTGTTCATTTTTATGCTAAAATTCGATGTAGAAAGGTGGTTGGACAGAAAAACAATGAGTTAATGGTAATAGAGAGAGTGGAAAAATCTACCAAGACCTAGCTGTTCAGATGTTTCTCCTCTCTGCTGTAGCAGTTCCTCTGAGTGTGAGGCAGGACACCTCTGGGATGTTGGTCTTAAGTTTATGGCCAGCGCCTAGACAGACAGACGGGCAGAGAAAGATTAGAGTAATCCTAGTATTTACAGCTGTGGGAAGAATGGCTTTTAGTTTCTATAATGCAGCCTTGGAAAAAAGAAATGTCGTTGTGTGGCTTCGATCATGACAGAATGAGGGATAGGAAAGACTGAGGTGCAGGAAAAAATCGCATATGAGGCCTTTGCTTTGGGGTATCATTTTCTGAGCCTAAGAGTGAAATCAAAAATGTTTTGAAATTTGTCTATTCTTACATATTAATGAATAACTTGCTTTTGTTATTTTCCATATTAAAAGATTATGCATCAGTATTGTAGTTTGAGTATGCCCTTCACGTTCATGAACTGGAAATTTGGTGCCCACTGTGGCAATATGGAGTAGTGATGGACCCTTTAAAAGGTGGAGCTTAGAGGGAAGTAATTGGGTTATTGGAAGAGATGGATGTAGTTCTTACGGAACCTGGATTAGTTCCTGCAAAAGTGAGCTATTTGTTTATATTCTAAAGTGAGCCTGCCCTCTAAAATCCCATGACTGCTTGTTTCATGAAATTACGTGACTGGTGTGTGTGTTAAAGACTACTGTGAAGTCTCCATTAGGGGCTGAGCTGATGAGGCTGCTAGATTAACCAGTTCCATGAATGAATGTATGTATGTATGTATGTATGTATGTATGTATGTATGTATGTATGTATGTTGTTACAAGACCACAGTGGTGATAGAGACAGTGAGGCAGAGGTACTGTGTGTACTAGTACCTTCGGGCTGATGCCTTTGTTGCAAGGTGTTTATTCTAGATGTCCAGGGCTAGAGACTAACTTGAGCAATGCTATGACTCTGACAGCTCTGGTATGGATCATTTTGTAAGCCTGCAAAGAATTTTCTGCTGTTAAACTTGCCAACACCTCCTTTACCTGTTGAACTGGGAGTGTTCTTGACTTAGCAGACTGCTGGGGAGAAGGAAGCCAGGGGTTTCATTGTTAACCTAAGTAAGACCAAGCACTACAAATAAGAATCTTAGTATTATTGGTTGGTCTGTGCCAGGCTAAAATTTAAATCTGTTGTTGAAGATCATGATGGTATTACATTACTTTATTACAGTGTTGTGGTCAGAACTAGTTACTTTGTGCATGTATGCAGCTTTGACCTTTGAACATAGCTTCTGTTTAACCTTTTTTCCCATCTTTTTTTTTCCGACTTATTTGTGTTTTCTTTACTTTCATGTTAGAACACTCTCAGCTGATAATCCTTGGCTGACTGCCCCTGGTTAATACTTAAAAAATATAAGTAAATAAAAATCAAGCACATACTGGAAATGCTGATAATATATTTAGGTCTTGACCTTCATCTTAGTACAATTTTCTGGTGGTCAGTTTGCTATGGAGTCTCTTCCTCAACCCTCCACATTTTGTTTTAGTCTTTTATATTGAGCTGAGCAGAGCACACAAAGAAGTCTTTTTACTTTTCCGAGACACCGTTTCTCTGTGTAGCCCTGGCTGTCCTGGAACTCAGTCTGTAGAGCTAGTTGGCTTCAAACTCAGATCCACCTGCTGTTGTTCCCCAAGTGGGATTAAAGGTGTGTGGCATCCCCTCCAGTCTAAAGAAGTCTTCTAATCATGTTGCAGAAGATAATAGCCTTTTAAGTTTAACCAGTCCTGCATAATTAGAATAAACCTCACTTGGTCAAACTATGTGATTTTTCTAAACATTATTAAATTCAGTTTGTTCATATTGCTGGGAGTTTTTGCATTTGTAACTATGGAAAGAATTTATTCATAGTTTACAAGTAATGCTGTTACCTAACTTGAGTATTATCTTTAGGAGATTCCTAAATGAACTCAGGGGTTAGAAATGGGGAGACATTATCATTAGACTTCTTACTGATTAGAGGCTTCGAGTTTCTTGGGGCAAGTTTGGTCTTTACTGTCAGGATAGCCAATTTCTTCTTTGTGCATGACTGCTTAACAAATTGTGACCATCAACCAACCTACCAGCAGCCCCACTTCAGACCCACTGCCTCCTAGGGCCCTAGCATTCATATGTCTTCTGACAGTTCCGGAATTTCAAACATCACACAGCCCCAAGAAACTATCTGCAGCTGGCAAAATCACCCCAGTCAGAGCAAGAGGCAAATCACAGTCAGCCGCTGCAGACAGTCTGTAGCAGCCCCACATTGCCACACCTGGGATTAAAACAAAAGCACTTTTTCATAATATGTCTGTGATTTTTTAAAAGAAACCAAACTTCTCACTTCAGAGAAGCGATGTCATGACTAAGGCAATTCTTGAAAAGAAAGCATTTAATCGGGGGTGGGGGTGGCGCTTGCTTACAGCTTCAGGGGGTTAGGTTAGCCCATTACCATCAGGCAGGGAGCATGGCAGCAGGCATGGTATGGAGAAGTGTAGCTGAGAACTACATCCTGATACACAAGGGTGGTGGGTTTGGGGAGAGTTGGGGGAGACTGGGTTTTTCCAACCTCAAAGCCTACCCCAGTGACACACCTCCCCCAGCAAGGACACACCTACTCCAACAAGCCCACACTCCCTACCCCTACAAACAAAAATGAACACGGACAAGCAACAATAACAACAAACCAACCTAGTGAGATGGCTTAGTGTTCACTTTCAAGTCTAAGACTTGAGTTGGAGCTCCAGGATCTATGTAGGATTAGCGTAGCACTGACTTTGCAGGTTGTCCTCCACCTCCCACATACATACACATACACATATACAATAAGACAAACTAATTAAATCAAGTATTTTCTCCATGTACTTAGGATTCTTCAGTAATTCCTTACTAGCTTAATGCTATTATGGTCTGAGCAAACACTGTATAATTTGTATTTTTAGTACTTGTGTATTATGGTTCAGACCCATGTGTCTGTCTCCTCAGTACTGGGATTACAAGTGTGCACCACCGTGCCTAGCTTATCGTTATTATCATCATGATTACATGATGTAATGTGTGCACTGTGGCTCAAACTCAAGTCCTTAAGAATGCATGTCAAAGAACTTCACTGACAGAAATTTCATTAACCCTCCTATCTATAATTTCTAGTTTTAAATAATCATTTTTATTCCTTCTTAACTTTTATCTGCTTCTATTGTCTTGTTCTTATAGGCTGTTCTTATGTATTAAACATAGTTTCAAAATTCAAAGACTGTTAAATCTAGCATTCTACCATCCATCCATCAGAGTCTGAAGCTCGCTTGTCTTTTCAGGTCGTTTTTGTCTTTTAGTATGACTTGTAAAATTTTGCTAAAATCCCAACTTTATGTACTAGAGAATAGGAACTACTCTAGAGCTTTAGAGATCTTTGCATAGACCTGAGCAGTGTGTCAGAGAGGTGTGGCATTGTGGTAAGTATATTAAGGAGCCTGTGCTGTGGTTCATAAACGTCATGAATGCCCCATTATGTGAGGTAGGGTAGCTAGGGTGAACTGGAGCTGGATGCTCCTCTTCCTTCTAGTGGAGTGCCTGAGGAGGCCAGAGTTAGGGATTTTCCTACCTCAAGGGAGTTAATCTCTGGTAAAACTAATTTGATTAGTTATTAGTAAAATGTTGATCTTAATTTTTCTTAAGGATGGGTTGTATTAAGAACTGAATTCTCTGAGGTTTTTCATAATGGCTTTATTTCTCCTTGTGTGCGTGTGTGCATTTAAATACATTCACTGTGTAATTCGGACAGTTAGAGACAACAGAGGTGTGGACTGGTGATTTTACCCCCGAGGTTTCGATTCCCTGGCTTGGGTACTTGTCCTCGCTGAGCCTCCATCAGTCTGTTGTATTGGGTGGGTCCTCCGGCTCACCATTGGTTCTTATGGAGATGGTTCTTATGGACCATTGGAGTTCTTTCCATTTGCTGTCTTTGTAGTTTTGGGATCAGCAATTGGCAATAAGTTCCCTTTCCTGAAAGATTGATCTTGAAAGAGCCACGTTTTCAGTTCACCCAGCTTTTTGTTTGGTTGGGTAGAGGGATGGCACCTTTCTCCTTACATGTTATGTCGAGAATTAATACTTCCTTCATTTTTTGTTCCCATCTCTACTATTCTGGTGTCTACTAGTCCAGAAAAGTTTTGTTTGGTCTCCAGAAAGCAAACTTCCACTCTTTCTCTTACTGGTAGTTGCCAGCTCTTGTGCGTGAGGAAGGCACGTAGTGACCAGCGTACATTTTAATCAGCTTCTATTCACTCTTCTTTACAGTTTATTTTTTCTTTTGCGAGAGTCTTACCTATGTAGCTCTGACTGGCCAGGAATTTCCTGTATAGACTAGATAGGCCTTGGACGCTGAGATCCACCTACGTCTGCCTGCTAAGTGTTAGAATTAGAGGTGTACTGTCACTCTAGCTGGCATCCATTCCTTTAAGTTCTCTCTGTGCTCTTTGACATCGAGAGCAAAGTTCCTTGTGACTCAGTTGTATAAAACAACCTTGTTCTTAAGGTTTATTATTCCTATCTTTGTTCTCCTTTCTTATGCCTTCTATATGTACCACCCTATTTATCTGTATTGCTGGAAAACTTTTGCTGCTAAGAAAGCTTGCTATGTTTATCTTGCCCTTGTTTTTTTAAAAATCAATCTGCCTGTCTCTGTTGATGTCTTTAATAATATATCAAGTTTTTGCCTGATTTTTATTGTGCATGTGAATGGGTGTGCATGTATGTGTCAGTGCTTAGTCCATGTCTCTTTTAATGCCAGGTAAGTAAGGCTAAGAATTTTCTGAAAACAAAAGTCTTTCTTTCTGTAGTCTATTTGCAGATAGAGATAGGTTTGAATGAAGAAAGATAATGGCTTTCAAGCGAAGTGAAGAACAACTGAGGTGTGACTAGGGAAGTTTCTGATAGATTAAGCCTATAAAATCTGATTAATAATAATTTGGCAACTGTTTGGGTTTGATGCTGAGATTTAATTGTGTTACAGCTTGGTGATTTGAATGTGATAACATTTTATAACAATATTCTTTTATGATCTACAGAGAAAGCAACCAGTGAGTTGAATACTGCTGAGGACTGGGGCCTCATCTTGGATATTTGTGATAAGGTTGGCCAATCTCGCACAGGGTGAGTGTTCAAGATTCATCCTCCTTATAATTAAGAAAAATTAGAAAAGTAAAGTATGTTACAGTTCTAAATTAGTTTAAAAAGAGGGTGTTTTACTATAAAGGTTTGAAGAATTGTCCTGTTTAGAGTACCCTCTCTTGTGGTTTGACTGTGAAACAATCCTCTCACACCCTGTGTTTGAACCCTTAGCCTCCAGTTGGTGCTGTTTGGGACTGCTGTAGAACCTCTTGGAGGTGGAGCCCTGTTGGAGGAATGGGTTACTGGGAATGTTTCTGGAGGGATTGATTATCTCTGGCCCTACACCCTGTCCCTCTGCTTCCTGAGTTCAGATACAGTGTAATCAGCTGCTTCCTGTTCCTCTCACTGCATCTTCCAGACCATAAGAATGGTAGCCAGGATAAGCCCTTAAGCTGCTTCTAGTCAGAATGTGTCTCGGTCCTGAGAGAAACAGTTACTATAACCTGTGGCCTTGAGGGTGGCAGGGCTGTTGGGAAGCTGGAGCTTTACTACTCACTTGTCACGTGATTTTCTTTTTGAAATCCATCTTTTCACTCATGCCAGATCACTGTTATTTCTTGGTTACCGACTTTCTTTGTTATATTTGAATTCTTCACATCGTCAACTGATTAATGTCGATTAAAGGATAATCTTTCCAAACACTTCAGAGTGGATTAACTGATGTGTATATAAATGATTTCTTCAGCTTCTGGTCCAACACCATTCAGCGCAGAGCAGTATCATTTGCATGTATGACACACAGACCGCATTGTCTTACTCACATGGGAGTCCTTCAGAAGGCCTGTCCGGTTTGCGCTTCATCCTTCCAGTGGTCATCGTATAGTCCTAGCCTTTGCTTGGTTCTGCCATGCAGTCCTTATAGTCTCTTTCAAGGATTCCATAACCTATAAGCCTGGCTAGACAGGAAGTTTATAGCCAGGGTCAGTCTATACCTTTACTCCAGAGCTTTCTTTCAGCCTCTGGTCTGTTGTTTTTATATGGTCCCCAAGATTGTCTGAAATATGTCCTCTGTCTAATCACTTAAAATTTTTTAAATTTAAACTGAATTTTAGTCGTGTGTGTCTGTGCGTGTATGTGTGTACACGTGTACATGGGTACATGCGTATCACAACTTATACATGGACTTGAGAAGACAACTTTGAGGAGTCAGTTCTCTCCATTCCCCTTTCTTTACATGGGTACCAGGGATTGAACTCAGTTCCTCAGTCTCGCATGGCAACATTTTACCCATGGAAACATCTGGGCTCTCTGCTACTTCGATTTTTTTTATCTTTGTATTAAGACTGTGTTCTCTGGTCTAGCTCATTAATTTAACTGAAATTTGAATAACTGCTGTGTGTCAGTTGGACATTTCTTCTTCAGTTTTCATTTGGCCCACTTTATTTGGAACATTCCTCATTGTGATGAATGTTAGCTTTAATTGCCAGCTTATCACAGTGTGTGCTCACCTGAGGAGGGAGGTTCGGTGGAGGGCGGTCTACATTGGTCGGCCACGTGTGCGCTCTGGAGATTGTCTTCACTAACCAGGGAAGAGTCAGAGCACGCAGCATGAGGATGACGGGTGTGGCCTAAACTGTTTTAAAGAGAGCATGTATAAATTAATATTTCTCTGTTCACCTTCCGTTTCTGTCCTGATGTCTGTCTTTTTGATGATGGACTGTGACCTAGACTTGTAAACTAAAAAACCTTTTCCCTCTAAGTTGCTGGGGGGTGGGGTGGGGTTGGAGGTTACTTTGTTATAGCTGTAGAAGTGCAAGTAGAGTGTATGTGTTGTATGCAATGGTACATTAGCCTGTTTTCTCTTTTGTATCTAAATCTTGTACACTTTCATTATCAGAAATTTTCTTATTTTCTAGTTAAAAATCAACTTGAAATTTTGTGTGCTGTGTAATTATGGGGAAGTTACTTTTTTTGTTGTTGTTTTTCAGTATATTAATATTGACCAGCCATATTCATGAGACATTTTTTTCCTATATATTTGAAATTTACTCATTTTAGCTATTAGTGCTTTTGTCTGCATTGTGTTTTATTCAGTACCAGTTGGTTGAAGTACATGCTCATTTAAAAAGAAAAAAAATCAACCTGTACGCTTTTTCAAAGGGCATCATTAACATTTGAGTTGCTGTTTGGAGATTTGAATTGGTTATACTAAAATCGAGGTATTTACTTAGGAAGCAGTTCTGCCTCGATGAGGGATGGCTCTCTTATTCACTTGATCTTATTCCTTTGTATTTTCTGTTTTCCTCTCCCTTCTTTCCTTTCATCCCTTTTTCCTCCTTTTTTTCTCCTTGAAGAGTTAGTGGTCTGTAGTTCTTCTAAACCAGTAGTTCTCAACCTTCCTAATGCTATGACCCTTTACTATGGTTCTTTATGTTGTGATGACCTCCAAACCTAAAATTATTTTTCCTTGCTATTTCATAACTGTAATTTTGCTGCTGTTATGAATTGTAAATATCTGATATACAACCCCCAAATAAGTCCAACCCCACCAGTTGAGAACCATTATAAACCATTGTTTTCCAAGCATTTATTTGCTTGTATACATGAGACATCTTGTTAGAGCCCTTATTAATGGTTTGGAAATCTAAATAATATTGGAGGTACTGGTCCAGTATTATTGAGGTCTAAAAATAATGCCATGTGTTTCTCTACCTGGCTAAAGTAAGACTGTTTTGGGAGCCAGAGTTGGTGGCTCCTATGAGTAAGTAATTCCAGTAGTCAGAAGGCAGAGACAGGAAGAATGGTGGCATTCAAAGCCAGACCACATAACATAGAGAGATCTTTCTGGGTCTGCCTCACTTACACAATGATAAATGAATGAGTGGATTTGTGAATGTGTATATATAATGTTTTGTATTTATGTATATACATGTGTTTCTGCTTTATTACAGTCCCTTCATAGTCTAATTGCAGGAATTGGTCAACATATGGTCCCATGCTGACTTCCCTAGCCCTAAGGCAATTTTACTTTTATGGGATACTTTCCCCATTTAATTTAATATATATGCATTATTTTATCTATTGAATTGTTATAAAGAAATCTAAGTATATTAAACCATTTTAGAGCTTAACATTTTTGTGTGACTCTAGAATTGTAAGCCAGATACATGCACAAAGGATTAACATTATAGGAACAGTTTATACGATACCAGATCAAGTCTGTAATAGAAAATTAAACTTTTTTCAGTGAAAGTTTTATTTGTGTGTATGTTTGTGTCTTGTGTGAGATGAGTACCTGCTCACATGCAGAAGCCAGAGTAGAACGTCACATGTTCTGCTCTGTCGTGGTCATGTCTTATTCTGTTGCCACAGTGTCTTGCATAGCTGGGGATCTTACTGATGAACTGTTTCTCTATCCCATCAAGTTTCCTTTTAGGAAAATAATAAAGTGGGATACAGAATGACCTACTCTTCATCCTCCTGCCTCAGCCTCAAGTGCTGGGATTGTTAAGTGTATACCATAATACCTGCTTACAAAAGGAAAACAAATCTTTCCTCCTATCCCTGTCTCTTAGGCCCACCTCATGTAGGTAAAACACATTCTCCTCTACAGTTTTTCATTGTGTTTTTACACAAATATAAATATCTGTTCTTCATTCATATACTATACACATTTCGTATACACTGTTCTGTAATGTACACTGTGCTTAGTTCTCTAACACAGCCAGTCATTCATAGAGATGTATTTTTTTAAGATGTCTATTAGTATTGGACTAATAAAAACATTCTAATTTAATATCAATTTTAATTATGAGTATAACATTTGACAAAGTTTACACACTAATGAATAGAAGTTAATAACCTTAAATAACTGTATCAATCTTGATACATTTGTGTACCCCCCCATATGTCTAGGTAGCCTATGTGATTTTTTTGATAAAGATAAAGCAATTTGATTATATTAAACTTAAAACTTGATGTTTTGAAAAATACTTAGGAATTTTCATTGCTCACATGATTCTCTAGCTGCAGTGCCAGTGTATGAGTCAGTAGTGAAGGATGCCAGCTAGGTCATGTGATGAACTGGACAGCCTCTGTTAGAAACCAAGAGAAGTTTCAGAGTAGTTTCTTTTGTGTGTTAGATTTATTAGTTGTTCATTTAATTAGTTGTTAATTTAACCATCTGTAGTCACTATATTGTTTCATCTTTTATATTGAGGTCCTTGGTCTGGTTTGATATTTATTAAGCACCCTGAGGACTTACTCCAACTTTTTTTGTAGTCAGCATCAATAGTGCTGATAGCCAGTGACCCGTTACCAGACACCACAGTACCATATACTAAATAGTCTTATTTTACTTCCTTCTGATTTGAAATACTACATTATACTTCATTATAGTACATTGCGATCTGGGTTTGGATACTTTTGAATTTTCTCTTTAGTCTCATTGATACTATGTCTACTATGTGTGTATTACTTGTGGATTTAATTAATAAAGCTTTGTAATATGTTTTAATAGTTGGTAAGACTAGTCTTTCTCATTGCTTTCTTTTCATAACTTTTTAAATTGATTAAAATGTAATTACATCATTTTCACCCTTCCCATTTCTTCTTCCAACCCTTTGCATGTTCCTGCCTTGCTCCTTTCCAAACAGACCAAAGTCATGGTCTCTTTCCCTCTCATTATTGTTGCTATACACACGCATGCACGCATGCACAGCCTGCTTACTTTGTTAACATTGCCTGTATGCATATGATCTCAGAGCCAAGCACTTGTAGTTGGATAACCAGTTAAGGGGCTCTTTCCTGGAAAAAGCTAATTCTCTCCCTCTCTCAGGAATTGCCTAGTTGCCTGTAGTATTTTTGAACTAGGAGTTGGGTCATGTGAAGTTTCCTCCTTCCATGTAAGCATGTCGGTTGGTGCTTTCATTGTTTGGGTTTTGTTTAGGTAATCATAGTATTAAGATGTGTGTATAAGGAACTGCCTTTTCTAAGAGACACAGCCTCATAGCAGACTTCCTGGTCCTCTGATTTCTTTTTTAAACAATCTTATCTCCCTTTCTTCCTCAAGGTTCCCTGATCCTTGAGTGGATGAATTGTACCCATCAGTTGGGGCTAGGCAGTCCACTACCAGTTCTTCTCTGCGTTTTTACCAGTTAGAGTCTTCTTTGATAGTCTCTTTGTTACAAAGAGAAGCTTGATGAGGAAGGAGAGCTGTACTTAGCTCTGTGCATAAGATAAGTGTTTGGAATGCAGTTAGGAATTATGCTGGTCTGGTAAAGTCGTGGTAGTGGTTCTCTAAGCTGCATCATCTAATTACCATATGTAGTTGTTTAGGTGTCCAGTAATGAGCATGATTTTCCGTTGAGTGTGTCTTCAGCCAGAGAGCTTTTGGTTTCCGTGGTTTTCGAGTGCCAGTATTGCACCGTTAGGATATCTTGCCATACTAGTGATTGTTGTGGTTCATAGACATCACAGGTGGGTAGGACTAATGCTTGCCTCCCTCCCGTGGTAATTTGCATAGAACCTTCTAGTACTAAGAAAGCTATTCCTCAAGGAGGAAACTTTTAGGCAAGTTCCAGATTGAATCTTCTAGGCCCAGTGTCCAAAGTACATGGTCTCTTCAGCAATTATAGGAACTTACTTTCAACCTCTGGGGTCAACCAAGAGCAACTATAGCATCCTGTATTGTTTTAGGAGACTCTTGGACTCCCTGACCATTGACTCAAAAGGAGGTTTCTCATGCTGGGTGGTGGGGTTTTGTTAGGTGGTCCACGGTTCTTTGGGGGAACATTGTTAGCTCAAGTGGCATAACTTAAGATTCACAAACACACACACACACACCCACACACACACACACACACACACACACACACAAAACTAAATAAATATAAAATGTTTCCTTACAGTATTTTCAAATTTATACTTCCTTCCTCCATATTGGTCCTCCTACCCCCTTCCCAACTAAAACCTTCCTTCTTGCTTTCCCCTTTTACCACTTGTGTCCTATAAACCCTCTCTGATTTTCCTACCTGTTTCTGTTCTTCTGTCCCTGTGTACACTTTAGAATTGGCTTTATTACTTCCCCCATTTTTTTATTCATTAAATTTTTTTCTTTGCTAATTTCCTACATGTGTGTAATGTACTCTGATTGTTCTCACCTCCACATGCCCACACCCCATCTTGTCATTCTGTGTTGTTTGAACAGGGTTTGAATAGGACTGTGTCTGTGGACGTGAGATTAGAACTATCCATAGAGCCTGGTGGTTCATCAGTGGGGACACAGCTGAAGACAGTGGCTTTCCTAGAGTCTGACCAATACCCTACAATTGAACGATAAGGGCCAAAGCCCTGTGGGTCTGTCTTCCATTCACAGCAGAGTACTGAGAAGGCTTTTCATGCAGTCCAATGCATGTAACTGTGCTGTGAGTTCACGATCTTGTTCATGTCTAGAAGATGAGAAATGAATTGTTAAGGGCTGAGCCCTCCTCTGTTACTTACCCTCAGCGTCTTGAGTCTCTGTAGGCTTCTCTCATTAGGGTTGAGAGTAGCCTTTGTCTAAGGGTATAATTGAGGTATTTAGAAGGCAGTTTAACATTATGTCCATTTAGCTTAAAGTAACATCAGTAGTAATTGCCCTCATGAGCTTTCTCTTCTGTAGTGTGCCTCAGATCCAGTCAACCCCACATAACAGTTGTGCCGCTCCTGTGCATGTGGACACATCTTGCTTGATAGCTTAATGTTGAAGAATGTGGGGTTAACTGCTGAGTAAGGCTTCTGGTAGTTTCCTTCTTTGCCCGGTAGCCTGTGTAGTGCCTTCCTACAGTTTGAAAGCCAGTAAGCAGGGAAGGTGTCTAGCCCAGCTTCATTTCTCTATGTCTTGCAACCAAAAAGTATAATGTCTTAAACAAGTAAGTCCTGCTCTGGTGGGCACCCAGGTGGAAAGACGGGATTGTCTTGTTTTGGAGCCTCTGGGTCCTCAATGGCCAACTGCTCTTATGGAGAGTTCCCACATTAGCACTAGGGTTCTTGTTTAGTATCTTGCCATGAAGGGTACCCCCTTCCACACATTGTTTTTTAATTGGGTTAGAAGATTGTAGTTTTTATATGGCCTTTTTCATACCCCTGTATGTTTTTATTTGTTCTTGTCCCCAGTTTCTCCATCCTCACCCTCTGTCTTTAACTCTATCTCAATCAATTCCCCTCTGCACTTTCACTTTTACCCATGTTTTACAATCCTTCTCCCTAAGGTCCTTTCTGTACCCCAACCCTGACCTTTTTCTAGTTTTACGGCTTCCACAAGTATTCTTAGGTCAAACAACAAAACCCCTAAACTTGAAGCTAGGATCATTTAGGACAGAGACATGTGACATCTGTCTTTCTGGGTGTGAATTACCTTACTCAGTACCCCTCCCCCAAGTGCCAGTTTTATCCTTATTCTTGGAAAATTCAAATTTTACTTTTTCTTTACAGCTAAATAGAACTCATTGTACATGTGTACTACACTTTTCGATCCACTAATTGGTGGGCGTCTAGGCTGATGCCGATGCCTTGCTTGATAAGAGGGCAGTAGTGGTGAATGTGTGTGGACAAGTGACTCTGTAATAGCACACAGATTTCTTTGGTTATATGCCCAGGAGTGGTGTGAATGAGCCACGGTAATGTTATTTCTAGTTTAGTGAGGGCCTTCCAGGTTTTTCAAAGCGGTGCACTATTTTACATTTCTACCAACAGTGTAAAAGGGTGCTCTATGTTGCCATAATGTTGCCATTTTTCTTGGTGTTCTGACTGGGGCGAAGTGGAATTTTTAAGGTAGTTGTACTCTGCATTTCCTGCATTGCTAAGGATAGTTTAAAAAATATGAAGTGTTTAGTACTCGTGCATTTCTTCTCATGAGAACTCTTTATTTAGTTTCACACTGCATTTTAATCAGCTTGTTTGTTTTCTTAATGTTTAGTTTTTCTGAATTTCTTGTATATTCTGTTTACTAATCATGTGTCAGATGTATAACTAGAAACTATTTTCTCCCATTCAGTGGTAAGCCTCACCCGTGGCCTTTGCTTTACTGCCTCCATGGCCTCTCCCTTGGGTTGACTTCACTTACTGCATGTGGGTAACCCACATTCCCAGCATTTTTGACTTCCTAAGATCTACATTGCTCTCATTCCGTTCCCATTGTCACAGATGCACGAATTACAGTCTTAGTGCTGCAGGACTCTTGGCCCTTTCCCTGGCTTCTCAAGCAGTTCTTTGAAATCTGGAGGGAAGCTCCTGTGACCATATAATTCTCAGATTTAGTTCTTTGCAAAGCTAGCACCAATGTGAACCATGCCAAGGAATGTCGCCAGCTAACGGAGTGATTGGATCCCCTAGACCATAGGCACAGAGTGCATGTATCTGGTGAGGTTCACTGTACTGCTTTCTGGGAGCCGGATGCCCTAGAACTAGGGCGTGACTCCTTCAGAGTCCGTTAAGTAGCTCTCCTACTGTACTGATGGTGTAGGGTATTTGTCTCTCTTCAGTAACCATAGCTTTCTGGCCTCAACTTTGCTCACAGTTCCTTTCTGAGTAAACTGCAAACTTTCCAGGCCTTTCTGTCGTGTTTCTATGTAAATTTGGCTAAAAGGGCCAGTAATCATGCTAGAGCCTGAATGGTGGCCTGGCTTGAAATATCCTCAAGTAGATTAATTACTCCACCCTTTGAAGTTCAGCCTTCCTTAAAGCCTCAGAACAAGACAAAATGTAGCAAGTTCTTTGCCAGAGTGTAATACAAATGGCCTCTGACTGCATACTCTGTGGAATCCTTAGTCCTCTGTGAAGCTTCTTGAGCACAGCCTGTGCTGTCTGTATTCTGCTAGCATTCTGAGCTCGCACCTGAGCTCACCAGTGAGCTCTGCTGACAGCACTGCAGAACTCTCTTGTATCTGTAAGCTTTTTCAAATTTCTCCCACAGATCTGTTCTGGAGTTCTGAATCATATCAGCAAACTCAGCAACAACCCCATTTCTAATTTCATAGGTTCATAATTTCATAGTTTCAGTTCATCATGCTAGGGTCAGAGTGAAGCAGATTGAGAAATCTAATTTATTTAAGATAATTCTTTAATTTTTTATAGTTTCTGTGTGCATTGTACATGTGTGTTCACATATATATGATGCATAAATGTAGGCATGTCTGTGGAGGCCAGAAGTTGGTGTTGGGTATCTTCTCTAGGCATTTTCTACCTTGTTTTCTAAGACAGGTCCTTACTGAATCCAGAGTTGAGCACATTTGCTAGGCTGGCTGGGTCATTGAGCTCAGGGCTTCATGCATGTGTGGCAGGTGCCCTGTGGACTAGATCATCTCTCAAATTCTAGAATTCTTTCTATTTCATCCTATGATTTCTGGATTTCATAGACTTCCTGGTTTTAATACATTTCTGCTTGAGTCAGTGATTTTCTCTTATTTTCAGAATCACCTTCCTTGTTCTGAAATCTAGAAACTGTTTTAAGTAAAAGTGTGAAAAGCATCTGGAGGCAGAAAGTTGAAACAAACTTGGCTTATCTGACTTGTTTTCTTTTTGCGAATTAGTATTTATTACTGCCTGGTCTTATGTCTCCAAATACCTCAATATGTATTAACTGATTAATTTGCAGTGATGGGGGTCAAACTCAGGGCTTGCTAGGCACTCTGTCATTGACCTACACACACATCTGCTTATTTTTATTTACAGTAGTTTTATAAATAATGGATTGAGAGAAAAGATGAAGCAGAGAAATATAGAATAGAAAGTAAATGCAAATGTAGAATGGGGCTGTATCTCAGTGATAGAGTGCTTCCCTGCATCATACACGTCCTACAGGGTCAGTCCAGCACCTCTGAGATGGAAAGCAAAGGCCATCTGTCCTGTCATTGCTCCATCACCAGAACTGCCGTCCATAATTAAACTCCAAGTATTAAATGCTGGTCTGGATGCCTGATGATATCTGTCTCTGTTATGAGGTAGTTAGCCTAAAATTCTTTTTTGGTAGGTCACTGAGTTTGTGACACAGTCGTTATCAGCAGCTTTGAGTGGAAAATTGGCCATTTAGCCCAGGTACAAAAAGCTTCAGTGTGTTTCTTGTGTCACAGCTCCTGAGGTTCCTTTCCATGGCACAGTGCTTCTTTCTAGGTGGGTCACACCTCTTATCCCTTTCTGCACTTGTCCTCATTAGGAAGCCATGACCACTCCTGCACTACTCTAATTGAGACATAGGCTACAGCGCTCTTTCCGATGAACGCCACAATTATTCTCCTTGCCTGATTGCAATACTTCACCAATTCCTGTTGCATCTCCTTGGACCTGTCTGCTTTTGATCATCACCTTTCCCTCACTCACAGTCTGTAGAGCAGGTCAAGCTGGCTCTGCGTGGGCCAGGAGCTCCTGTCACTACCCAAACTACGGGGCAACATTTCTCAATACATGTTTCATGTGTGTTTTCTAGTTTTGTAATTTTTTATAGGGGGAATATAAATCTTGCTGCGTTTATTTTGTCAGACTTGAGATGTCTTAGCCTTCCATTTTCCTCAGTTCTTATTGCAGAAATCGCTTGAAATGCCTCACCTGTGTCTGCTAAGCAAGAACAGGAGAGCTTAGGGAACTGGCACATTGTCTGTGACAGTCAAACCGTTGGGTACTAGCTTCCCTTTACACACTAAGTGCAGGGGGCTAGATGTATTATTAACTGTTAAACTTGTCGTTTTTTAGACCTAAAGATTGTCTTCGTTCTATTATGAGAAGAGTGAACCATAAAGACCCCCATGTTGCTATGCAGGCTTTAACTGTAAGTAGCTTCGTTTTAAGTCAGCAGCACTACTTCATTACCTTTCATCACGGAACCCTTTTAATTTCTCACTCTGTCTTTACAGCTTCTAGGAGCATGTGTATCAAACTGTGGCAAAATTTTTCACTTAGAAGTGTGTTCAAGGGATTTCGCTAGCGAAGTAAGCAATGTGTTAAATAAGGTAAGGAACCTTATGTCCAGATACAAGGGCGTCTTCGTTCTTTCTTTGTGGTTTTTATTGTTAAATTCTTCCCATGTTAAATTCCAAAGATCGTGTGTGTGTGTGTGTGTGTGTGTGTGTGTGTGTGTGTGTGTGTGTGTGTGTTCCTAGATTATAAGAACTGTGTTTACTTGAAAAGACTACATGAAATTTTACATTGGTTCTTCTTCTGCAAGCCACATTGTAGTAGGTTTAGGATTTTTATATTTTCATTTGATAAGAAAAGATACATTCCTGGTTAGAATTACCCCAAGATATTTTATATTATTTGTGACTTGCGAAGAGTGTTGTTTCCCTATTTTCTTCCTCAGCCCGTTTATCATTTGTATAAAGGAAGACTACTGATTTGTTTGAGTTAATTTTTTAACTGGCCACTTTGCTGAAGTTGTTATCAGCTGTAGAAATTCTCTGGTAGAATTTTGGGGTTGCTTATGTATACTATCATGTCATCTGCCAATTTTGACAACTTCTTTGCCAATTTGTATCTCCTTGATCTCCTTTGCTTATTTGTCTTATTGCTCTGGGTAGAACTTCGAGTACTATATTGAGTAGGAAGGGAGACAGTGGGCAGCCTTGTCTTGTTCCTGATTATAGTGGAATTGCTTCAAGTCTCTCCATTATTTAATGAAATACCAGTCTACTTTAGGTCTTTTCTTCTTCTTTATTATTATTATTATTTATCATTTTTGTATCCACAAAGGCATTTCCCTAATGTAGACTCCTTCAGAGGGAACTGCTAGAATTTAAGGTCCTATTAAGTCTTTGTCTTACGTGATCAGGGATACTGTGTGACTGGCCATCACTGGGTTTTCCTCCTGTATTACCATTCTCTTGGGCCAGACCTTTAGGTGGAGTTCCCCCCTAATGTGGTGGCAGAGACGTTCTTTCTGGGTACTGCCCCCAAGCCAAGACTGGGCTGGTTGTGATTCTAAACTAAGAAGCACTCAGTTTCAGGGATATTAGCTCATGTTAGCGATTTATATTTGCTTTGCAGTTTTTTAAAAATATAAATAGCAATAGAAATACATAATTATTTTTTGTTGTACTGATGTATAAAGCATGTAAAATTGTAAATCATACTGAAAAGTCCTGTCATTCTGATCTCCAAAATAATTATTACACATTTAATGTATCAGTTAAGTGATATATAGGCAATAATATTTTTCTTTTTTATGGTAAGAAAGTAATCTTAATTAATTTATAGATGTTTTATTTTCACGTGTATAGTCTGTTGCAATACAAAAGAAATATATTTCAAAACTGTACCAGAAAACTGGTGCTTTATCATTATTTTTTCTTTCTCGTTCCTTAGGGCCATCCTAAAGTATGTGAAAAATTAAAGGCTCTTATGGTTGAATGGACAGATGAATTTAAGAATGACCCACAGCTAAGTCTGATATCGGCAATGATTAAGAACCTCAAGGAACAGGGTGTAACATTCCCAGCCATCGGCTCTCAGGTATTTGTGAAGTTATGTATGTTACAGTTTAATTTTTCTTCTAAAGTAGCTATGTCTGTTGATGTTTTTCTCATTTATAGTTAGCTTTTAGTGCTATAGTGTGGTTTGCTGATAACATTTTATTTAGAGACCCCTCCCTGTACCCCCCCCAACAAGCTGAAGTAGAAGACTAGTGTGCCTTTCCCACCACCTCCTCTCCTTCAGAAAGCAATGGCTTCAATGTCTTACAGTTTAACTTCTTTATCCAGTTTGACTCTGACAAAATGGCATTGGCTCAGATAGCAATGGACAATCTCGTTAATGCTTTTAATGCTAGTACTTATCTACAAAGAACGATAGCTTAAAAATCTGTGTGTCTTTTTATTGAGAAATGTATGAGTGCCTTTATTTAAAATGAGGAAATATGGGAGTAGTCAGTGGGAAAAAAAGCAAATGAAATAAATGACCTGTTCGTTTGTTTGTTTGTTTGTTATGAAGAGCTAAGTAGACCCTGAGTCTTCTGCTTTCTAAAAAGTCTGACTGCTGCGGGGTTAACTTTCCTCTCACACACACCACTGTGTCTGTTATGCAGTGGATTTCTGGTTTGTGTCATATAGGAAAAAAAATCAGCGGGCATCTTTTACAGTCTTTTCTATTCTGTAGCCATCCTTAGGGGCGTTTAACCAACGTGGGCTGACTAAAGCGCAGAGTAGTGTGTTCTCATTTCCTGCTTTTGGATTGGACAAGCTCTAGCAAATTATATGAGAATATGAACAAACCAGCCTTTCCATGAAGAGCATACCTTCTGACTGTTGACTGCTTTAAGCAGTTATATTAAATCATATACAATTGTCTAGACTTTTCTCCAGGCCAATTTGAGTGTTCTTTAGATGTGAAGGCCTAGAAATATAAATATAAATATAAATATAAATATATATATATGTACATATATATACATATGAGAAAGGAAGTGTGTGAATTATTTTCTTTTTGCTTTAAAAAATCGGTTTTTAAACTAAGTCTATGGTAATACATCTTAGTATTCATTCATAATTAATAGCCAGATTTTATTAGTAATTTTGAAAATTTAAAACTAATGTTTGATTTTATGCAGAACAATCACAGCTGCTATAAATTTTTGGCACGAGAGAGAAGCAATGTCTATCACAGAGTGAATGCACTGGAGGGACATACAGAACAGACTTAGAATTGCATTTTCTGTACTTGTTCTAGAAGTTGTTACTCAGACTGTGATCCATTGACCATTATCATCAGGATCACTGGAAGTATTATCAGGACTGCAGCCTCTGAGGTGCCATGACTCCTGTGGACTCATTGTCTCCGTTACTAAGACGGTTTCCCGTGTGCACAAAGCACTGAGATCTCTGCTCTGGAGCCCAGCCTAGTGCGAGTGTAAACAACTCAGTGTAGATGGGATTGCCCTTGTGAGAGAAGGAGACCTAGGGATGTGTTTGACATGGAGCCTCCGCCATTATGTAGATTCTTAGATAGTTATGGGAGCAGCTTCAGGGCTTCCTAATGCAGTCCCTTCGTTTTGCATGTGAAGAACTGATTTTGAGAGTCGCCAGAAGAAGGACACCACAGACTGGATAATTCAGTCCAGAGATTTTACACCACCTACTCTTGTTTTCTGAGAGCATCGACTGGATGCACTTGTGCTTAGAAGTTACCCCAAATGTAGAAAAGCCTCAGTGGTATCCTTCTGCTTTGAACCCAGAATGACCCTCTTCTCATCTGGCTTTAGAAGCTGTACATGCAAGCCCAGGCCCCTGAGCATGTTGTATGAAGAGTGTTGTATGGCTAGGGACACCTGATAGCATATGGCTAGTATGGGACATGTGGAATTTGAATCCACATTTGCCTTGATCCTTAACTTGTAATTTTAGTCACCCATCTTATACTACCTTGTTCAAATTGTTGTTTAGGTACCAGAGGTTAACAAGGGTGCTTAACAGGGGGCTTGAGCAAGTGATTTCTTAGCTACTGACTGACTGGTTGTTGGGACTCAGTAGGGATCAGTGACAACAGAGTGATAGAGCGTAATGAACCAAGGGAGCTCTCTGACTAGAAGCACATGCAGGCCCTAGGTGTACTAGCTGTAGTGTGCATTCTGCTCAGCAGCCACTGTCAGCTTCTGGGGACTGGAGACTGAACCAGAGGTTAGCAAGATAGGCCACATTCTGATCTGTGATGATGGTATGCAAATTCCACAAGGCCATGAAGGCCATGAGCTTTACAAGCTTCCGATTTCACACCTGTGACTTCGCCCACGTTTTTATCTGCACATTGTTTTGTTTACAATATAATTAATGGTAAGCATTAGCACACTGCCAGAGGAGCGTGTATTTTCATTAATAAAATGTGATTCTAAGACTAACTATGTTGTTATTTATAAATATTAGCACATAGAGATTACTTTCTGCCTTTTCACCTGAAAGAAATAGTAAAGTACAACTATTAAATTTGTATTAAAAATTTCCAAAGCTGTTTTTAAAATAGTTCTCAGATTTCCTCTCACAACTCCTCTTTTGGTTCTAGAATTTTTTTAAAATTATAAATACTATTTTTGTTTTCATTTTTTTCTGTCTTACGTACGTATCTTTAGTTTATTGTCTTTGTACTGATCTGGAGAGTGCAGGTGGCCTACCCACCTGTCCAGTAGACTTTACTTTTCATTTCTGACGTTCCTTCCTCTTTCCAATGGAAAGTCTTTCCGATTGGATGTCTTTTCTTCTTGAGAAATCTGTAGCAGAGGAACGAGAGGGTTCTTGGGAGATTTTTGCTTTGATGGACATGTAAGACGGTTTGAGAATGACGCCCGCCCACGCCCTTTTCTGTGTGTGTTAGGCTGCAGAACAAGCGAAAGCAAGCCCGGCTCTGGTAGCCAAGGACCCTGGCACTGTGGCTACCAAAAAGGAAGAAGAAGATTTAGCCAAAGGTGAGTTTGTGAATCCCGGAAGGGGAGGCAAAAAGACAGGTCTCTGACTGAAGGGTGTTTCTTAGCTATTTACAGATAAAGGAATGTCTTCAGGTAAAGCGAGCTGCTTTATGTTTTGAATGGAGTCTTTATATTACCTAGAATAACTTTAATTGTACTTTTTCAGTTAAAATGCCATAAATACTTAAAAAGTTTGTTTTTTCAGTACCGAGTTAATGTGTAGAACTGCTGACTGTTGGTACCGTGTGTGGGTTTGCCGTGTCTCCTGCTAGACTGTGGAAGAATAACACTTCAATGCATTGTTGGCCGCTTTAACCTTTGGGGTCTTAACCTCTCACGGTTTGCAGCTATTGAGTTGTCGCTCAAGGAGCAAAGGCAGCAGGCAGCCCCCCTCTCCACGTTGTACCCAAGCACATCCAGTCTCCTCACTAACCACCAACATGAAGGCAGGAAAGTCCGCGCCGTGTATGACTTTGAGGCTGCAGAGGACAATGAGCTCACCTTTAAAGCTGGAGAGGTCATCACAGTGCTTGACGACAGGTAAGAGTCACTCCTGTGAAGATAGAGTCACATGACCTGGCTTTATACCTCATTGAATGTTATTATCAAACACGATCAAAGTATTGACTAGACGTTTTAGATGATGGTTAACTTGCTCGCCTCATACTATAAAGGCTCATTTTATATATAATTTCCCCCTAATTTATGATACTGAAATAGTTTTCGTTTTGGAAACCTGTTCTGTTTTGTTTTGTTTCATCCAGTAATTTAAATTGTTAAATTTTTTAAAAGGTTAAAGTTTTAGAAAATATGGTGGATTAATTTGAAAGGATTCATGATCTGCTGTAAGTGTCCATGCAGAACCGTATATCCATAAGACATAATAACTTTATGCTATGGTGTAAGTGTCCATACAGAACCGTGTATCCATAAGATATAATAACTTTATGCTGTGGTGCCATGGTAGAACTACACAGTGTCAGCTTCTTAGAGTTTATCCATATGATGTTTATGTGAAGTGAATCACGAAGTTAGAATTTGTAAGTGCTCCTTAAAAATGAATTTGGATTGATAAAGGTTATTTTTATAGGCTTTTTAAAAATTTTATTGCTATAGTATTTAAACAACAGAAATTTACTTCTCTGAGTTCTGAGACTGAAAGGCCAAGCTCTAGCAGACTTGGTGCATGGTGAGGGTCCTTTCTGATCAGTCAGCTGTGTGCTCACCGAGTTCACATGTGGCAGCAGGAGCGAAGAAAAGGCCAGGAGTCTCCTCTATAAGGTCACCAATTCCGGTCAAGGAAGTTCTGCCTCCATGAGTTAACCACCTTCCGAAGCCTCCCTTCTGACACTGACAAGATTCAGTGCGGGGACTTGAGGAAGATAGACATTCAGACCGTTAATGTTTTCATGAGGAAGCCAAAGCGATGTAGAACCTGACCTGGTTAGCTGACATTGCACTTGGTCGTTCATTCTTTGGAAAAGCGTTCATTAAACTCGTGCTGGCTTTTTCTGCAGTAGGCACTGGGGACAGTTTAGTTTCATGTTTGTACTGCAGGTAGCGTCATATTCTGTGGTGTCTGTGGGAGGAGAAAGCAGTTCTCCTTAGTGGGTGCACGCAGGAGTAGTGTTGAAGGAGTGCAGATTTGGCTAAGCACGCGTCATATTAGGAAGTGCTCTTACGTAGGTGCCCAAGCGACTACCTGACAGGCATGGCTTTAAGCCTAACGGCCCCTTTGCAGGGAGAGTTTATAGTTTGGTTTTCATTTGTTTGTTCAGATTCTTGTGTTTTGAAGTTGAGAATGATGCAGCCTGTTTATGTTGGAAAGATAAATGCCTCGGATCCGCACTATTTAAAACATTCTGAAGGGAGTAAACACTATTAAACATTTCTCTACCCTGTTTGACTTACTCTGTTAACATGTGTCAAAACTGGGAATGAGAAAAATGGGTAATGCACACCCAGAGCATTAAAGGCTGAATAGACTATTTTATTCTGAGAAAATTAAAACCCCTGGGTGGCGGGGGGTGGGGTGGGAGCTGCCTATAGCCGGGAGCTCAGTAGAGATTGACATGTGAAGGCTTACATATGAACATTACACATATGATTTGACAAACTGAAACATTTTTCAGGTCCTTATGAGAACAGCAACAAAATGTAAGACAATTAAAAACCAGCATTTGAGTGTCTGCTGTATTGTTAGGAATCCATACAAGACCATAATAGTATCAGAAATGCATGGCAAATTCTAATACTACACTGTTCATAGCTTTTTTATTGGCTTCTCAGAGGATTTACTGACCTGGGGGAGAGGACTGTGGCTTTAAAAGCTTCTGTTGGAGGGGCTCATTCCCTTTTTGCATTAGACCTTCACACTAACTGATTGTGCCATTGGAGCTCCTCACAGAGATAGGCTGCTCTCTCCTTTATTGAATTGTTGCGGGATTCCAGTCTGGTGATAATGCAGGATAAGTACTAGGAGTACAGGAGTAAGTCCTTCTCATGATGAAACATGCTTTCTCTGTTTGTCACAGTGATCCCAACTGGTGGAAAGGTGAAACACATCAAGGCATGGGGCTTTTTCCTTCTAATTTTGTAACTGCAGATCTTACTGCTGAACCGGAAATGAGTAAGTACTTTTCAGTCTGTTGGTGGATGATAGAAAATCCATATTCTTGGTGAAAGTTGAGTAAACTCAGCTTTATAGGCAAATGACTTAGGTGGTTTTGTTTCTAGGTGTTTTTTTTTTTTTTTTTAAAGATTTATTCATTTATTATATGTAAGTACACTGTAGCTGTCTTCAGATACACCAGAAGAGAGAATCGGATCTCTTTACAGATGGTTGTGAGCCACCATGTGGTTGCTGGGAATTGAGCTCATGACCTCTGGAAGAGCAGTCGGGTGCTCTTAACCGCTGAGCCATCTCTCCAGCCCGTTTCTAGGTGTTTTTAACAATGAAATTCCAAGGTGCACATTGTGGTCATGCTTGTACTCCCAACACTTCCGCAGGTCCAGCATGTGGAGGAGTGATGCCACACGGCCAAGTGAAGGCCTCAGAAGAGCTACTTTCTGACACCTTGTTTATATAAACCAAATAAATCAAATAAAAATCCAAGACAGAAATAATGTAAGAATTAAAATCCTGTGTACACTGCCCGACTTTGGTATATATCTGACAGAGTAGGTGCCATCCAAGACACAGACACATGAAGAAGTGTTGTGGGCTCATGTGCACTGTGAATTCTTTCTTATCAGCCAATGAAGGGTGGCATGTACAGTGCTTTCCAAATGTGGGGCCATTTTCTGGCGTCTTAGATTTTTCAGTAGAGCCTGTAAGCCACATAATGGCCACCTCTGTCAGAAGTATGGTAAAATCTGCAGAAGCCAGGTAAAAATCTTAATCACACAGAGACTTTGTGTTTGATTTCAAATCCTTGCTAAATTGCAAAGAAGACAAGTGTGATCATAGAGAAAAGCAGTGGTAATGGCAGCTGTAACATAAGTAGGAGATAGCATTGCCAGGCCCTTGAACAGTGCTGTGTCCTGACTATAGAGTCCGTAGGTAGCTGTGCTGTGATAAATCTTCATGTTAAGAATCATCAGAGAAATGGGAAAATCAAAATATTCTATTTCTTAGGAAAGCAGAAAAACATGTTAAGTATGGGAAGATTTCTGTTAGTGACTGAAAGGTTCAGGATCGTAAAAGAACTTTTGAACTTTTATTTATAAATTGCTAAGCTGTTCTTATCTGCCAGGCTATCTCACCTTTTCTTTCTGTTATAATAGGCAGAAGGATTCAAAATTAGTTAAATGCCACAAGGTGTGTAGTTCCTCTTTAGCTGACAAAGAATTGAAGGAAGGATCTTTGTCTTAGCTGTTTGCACCTGCTATTGAATCTCAAGCCCAATATACACTATGTACACATTCCCAGACTATGTATGTGCCATGGATATGCGTGTTAGCAGTGAAGAAGAACACTTTTCCTGTTTACTCCCAAGTCTGAAACTGCAGACCTGTACTGAGCTGTCCTCATCAGCTTTTGAGGCAGATCTTGATACCCATCTTTTTATTCAGTTTTCTATTGTTAGAACTAAAACGTCATTGAAAACTAAATATTGTATAAACTTGGACTGGAAAGATACATTGGTGGTTAAGAACACAGAGGACCCAAGTTTGTTTCCCAGTGCCCACTTTGAATGGTTTACAACTATCTGTAACTCCAGGGGATCAAATGCCTTTGCCCTTCTAGGGTACCTGCACTTACATGCACACTCTGACACACAGATGGACATTGTGCATAGTTTTTAAAAGTATATTAAAAAGCCTATTATAAACCTATTTGAATGGCCTTGCATAATGTGTCATGTTTTTTAATAATCAGGTCTGCTGGAGGCTTTTTGTTGTATTTTGGGCTTTTTTTAGTGTCAGCTCTTGGCAAGCTTAGAACTTCTTTGGACTTCTGTTCAAGATGAGAGCCAAGATCATATGTCTGATAGGCAGTCATTTAATCTTTGTCTTTCATCTGACAATGCTGCTTTACTATGAGTTTTCTGATTTTTATATGCTTTACTCAGGACAGTGTAAGAGAAACAGGAAAATCAGAACTTATATAATTCAGTCATAGGCCTCAAAGAATATGCTAGCAGAATATGGGTAGCATCATTCTTCTATAGGAAACAGAAGCCAGTCTCACTTGACCTGTCACATGCACACATATGCCTCACTTGTGTGATTTGGGAGACATGATATTGTGAAAATATGCCACTGTGTATGTGTGAATAGCATATCATACACATTCAGGATCAGTTCCTATGAGAAAGGGGATTGCAAACTCATGTCTTACTGGTTCTGTGAAGTCTGCCATGTGTTTGCTTTCGGGTAGCAGCAATGAATACCGAGCTGTTTCAGTTTTCTACTTGTTAATAGTGCAACACAGCGAGCGGAATGTCTGTAGCAGATGTCTGCTTTTCCCCGTGGGGAAATGAATCAGCCAGACTTTTTTTTATGCTATGTAGAATTTTGCTTTGTGGTGACTTGAATGTAATGAATGCGTTTCTTACCTGCGATTGAAGAGACAATACCCAAGCCCATAATACATAACAACTTCTTTTCAAAGCCGCAAGCCAGATTCCAGGTGTAGGACTAAAGGACAAGAGCAGTTGACATTCAGGTCCGGCTGTTCCAGTTGTTCGTTTTCTTTTGTCCAAGAGATTTTAATCTTTCTAAACTACTTTCTTAACATAATCACTCTATATAGGATTGTTTGGAAAGTCATCAGAGCAAATTTACTGTTTCATCAAAATTATATCTCATCACTGAGTTACATAATGAGTATTATTTCTGTCCATAGGTCTTCTACTGTGACATCTCCATTTTCATCTTTATTCCTAGTATTTCCTTCTCTAGAAGTGTCTGTTTTTTGTGTTACTTGGATGTTACCATATGAACATAGTCTGACATTTTTAGCTACATTTAAGCTTTGGTGAGCAAGAGAAATATGTACATATGGCCAGTTCGCCGAATCTTATTGGTCACATTTCACTTGTAAGAACAGTGAACCTAGAAAGTCAGGCTTATGTGCTGGCCAGTGCAGATTCCTGCTGAGGTCATGTACATGGTTTTTCCATGAGCCGTGATGCTACTCTCTGCGTACAAAACCCGGTGCCTTGCCAGGGCACTTAATGATTTTCCAGTTCACTATACTGCCGTGACATGGTTTTTCTATCAAAGGCAATATTTCTTTTGAATTGTCTGGTCATTTAAAAACAATTGCTTTAAATTATAGAACTTACATATGTGAGTATTAAACTTTTAATTCTGAAGTAGGTAATTTTTAATTTCAGAAACATAAGTTAGTTTTAGTAACATCTCTGATAGGAAAGAGAGTTTTGCAGGAGGGAATTAGAAAATCTAGACAGTTTTATCAAGTTCTGTTCCCTGTTGTCTAAGCTGTCTGCAGCTCAGTTATTCCTTCTATAGTCTCCATAGTCCATATTCCCTATTAAGGACTTAAACTTTTAGATCTATTTTGAGGGGAATATAATTTTTATCTCTCTTTTCAGTTAAGACAGAGAAGAAGACGGTACAATTCAGTGACGATGTTCAGATAGAGACAATAGAACCAGAACCAGAACCGGAACCAGCCTTCATTGATGAGGTGCGTGCTCTTGTTCACAGCGGCAGGCACTTTGCGTGGAAGCCGAGTCACTTGTTCTGAGAATGTTAGAGAAGACCAAGCGAGCGTCGTCGCTACAGCTTCTCGGGCTTCGCGTCTCCCGTACAAAAATGTTAATTTTTATTCTGCTAAGAAAGGGTTGAGGATGTAGCTCAGTAGTTGAACATTGTGTAGCATGTGTGGGACTCTGCATTGATCTCCAGTGCCATAGAGAGAGGACGAAGGGGTAACAAGGTAAGACTGAGTATGCATTCCTGTCTCGTATGTTTGGATTCCATGGATCTACATTGCTGCATCTAATTATTAGGCACCTAGGCAGTTTCCAGTTTTAATTGCTGTCACAAAGAGTATTCTAGTGAGGGTTTTGTTTGTTTTCTTCTTAACATTTAGTTTAACTTTCTTAGCTAAGATATCCAGGACTGGAACTTCCAGACTGAAGGATCTATGTCTTTTTCATGTTAATAACTACTGTGAACAGAACTAATTGTAACTAATTGTTGAACAGAAGGGAGATTTTCTAATTTTGTTACTGCTTGTGAAAATACTTGCTTTTCCATATACTCAACAGCTATTAAATTTTATTCCCACTTATTAATAGTATTGTTTTGAATCACAGTATCAATATTGTATTGGATTAGTAAAAACTAAATATTAATCCACTAAAATTTACTTTACAGTAAAGTATGAATGATGGAGTTAGCAAGCCATACAGGATGCTGTCCCAGCAGATCAAACTTGAAGTCCCACTAGACTCTTTTATGTACTTTCTGATGCCTTTGTGCTGAAGTTACCAAAGAGACTATGGAGTCCTGTGCATAATTTCTGGCTCCTGGTATAGACCAGTGTACAACACCTTTTCTGCACTTCATTTCTTGTACTAAGTCTTGCAGTTGGTGTGTGTGAGAACACTCCTGCCATCACTTCCCATTTCTTCCTCTTCTCTTTTACACTTTCTCCACTCGACAGATAAAAGCCTCATCCTGTGCCCATCCTGAGCTTGCTGCAGCGCATTGAGCTCTAGGGGCAGTTCCACATATTGGTGGTGGTAATGACTGGGTAGCACAATTCCAATGGCTTCATACATTTTGTAATAATAAAAAAAATGAGTACAGTGAATTGCCAGCTAGTAGATTATTAAATATAATTTTTAAATTTTTAAAATTTTATTTTACTTCACTTGTATGGGTATTTTGCCTGGATTCATGTCTGTGTACCACTTATATGCCTGGTATATAAGTGGGTAGAAAGGGCATTGGGTTTCCCCGGAATTGGAAGAACAGGGTGTTGCAAGCTGCCGTATGGGCACTGGGAGTCCTCGGGAAGAGCTGCAGTGTTCGCAACTGCTGAGTCATCTCTTCAGCCCCTAAAAGCGATGTTTAATGATAAGGCTAAGAGCTTGAACTATGTAAACAAGTTCCCATCAGTTTCATCTATAGCGTCATCAAGTAGGGATGTGAATGACCATGAATCCTGACTCGTTTCCGCTTCTTAAATTCGAGCTTTCTTACCTCAGCCCATTTATATACTGGTAGAGATCATGAATGCATACAGATGAATTTTACACACAAGAGTATTGCTACTCTTCACACATTTTATTGCAAAGAGGTTTGACATAGTCTTCTAGAAGACTTTAAAGTACAGTTAGGTAACATTTTGTAGGAGATAGTATAATGATATTAAGGAGAAAATCAGTTTAGAATTACTGATTTAAAGAATGGTTGTTTGTTTTGCAGTCCTAGAGATAGAACCCAAAGTCTAGTACATGGCAGGCAAGTGGTCTGTTGAGCCATAGCTCCAGCCTGGTCTAAATGGTGCTGCTGCTTTCTGTTTGAGAGAAGCAAGAGAGTGGAAGAGTGCTAAGACTATGGAATCCAGCTAGTTCAGGGAGTGTTCTGCTCGGCCAGATTGCCTCACAGAGGGAATTGAATGAGTACTTGGCCGTGGCCATGGAGAAAGCATGTTGTGTTAACAAGAGACAACCGTTTCTACTGTCTTTTTAAATGTCTTAAATTAATGTGAATCTTTTACCCGAAAGAGTATCCATTTTAAAATACAGAATTAATTTGCCCAGAGAGGAGCTTTCCTCTGCTTCCAATCTGACAATTAATTCATCTCTTAAACAGTCTTTGTTTGACATAGCAGTCTTACTTTGAATTTGTAGTTTTTAATATATTAGCCCTATACCTATGTATAATAGCATTACTGTGTAGAAAATGTCTCAGAAGTTTGTAATAATGTTCATAGAATTTGGCAAATGAAAAGCTACATCTTATACAATACGTGGTATTTTTATGCAACGGCCTTTTTTAGTTCTTTCCATCCTAAGTATTAAAGGATTTTGAAATAGACTCAAGTAAGTGGATATAATCTAGCTATCATTTCCAACAAAAAGGAATAAAGTACAAATTTCTTTTCTTTTATGACAAACTGAAATGTTGATGGGAAGAGAACAGAGTCAGTCCTTAGAGGAACAGCTGTCATCCTCACTGCCAGAGAAAAGTAAGACTGAGCTGTTAGCATAGCAGGCCGTTCTGAGGGACGTCCTGACTGCTGTGTGGCTAAACTACAGCCGCTCCAAAGCAAAGTGAAATTCCTGAACGTGACGTAAGAAATTGGAGAGGTTACACCCTGTGAGTTCCTGTGGATGGTCCTGTTCTAATTAGGACATTTTGAAAAAGACCTGAGGATAGTGTTTCTCATGGTACTAAAGGAATAAGTAAGATGCTGAAAGCATAAACGGGAAATTAGCCTTCCTCACTCTGAATTGTGAGAATCATCTGGCCATGACTGAGTTAGGAGAGCATAAGGTTTCATAGAGATCGGCTGCTTTCGACATTAACCATTTAACTTCTGTAGGATAAAATGGACCAGTTGCTACAGATGTTGCAAAGTACAGATCCCAGCGATAATCAGCCAGACTTACCAGAGCTACTTCATCTCGAAGGTAACCTCATTTTCTATCTACATTATAAGCAGAGAGTAAACTGAGACCTTTCTTCCTCTACTGCTCCAGAATGGGCTTTGAGAGTAAGCTTAGAAACGGAACATTACACATTCTTCCTGTTCCTTTTTCACCTGTCATGTGCTGTTTAAATCTTGTGTAGAAGTTGAAAAAGCCTTACTATACAAATTATTTTATTCAACATCTTAATCTTGTACAATGAAAAAAGTATTTTGAAGTCAGTATTTTAAATTGTCACCATTTTATATTTTAAGAAAATATTTTAAGTTGTATTGATGAAGGATAATTGATAATTTTTATTACTTCACATTAAGCTTTTCATTTCTTTATATGAATATTTTTCAAAAGTTTACTTTCTTTTGTTGTGTTTTCTTATTTCTTCAAAAATTGTCACCTTAGCGATGTGTCACCAGATGGGACCTCTCATTGATGAAAAGCTGGAGGACATCGATAGGTAAGGAACTTGAGCTCTATTTAGATTGTGTATCTTTCTCTCTGAAACCATTTTAGTGAACCACCTTTTAAAAAGGTGCTGCAGACTGCGGAGATGGCTCCCATACAACTGCCAAGGACCTGAGTTTGGATCCTTAAAGCCCACATAAAAAGCAGGCTGTGGTGCTTGTCTGTAAACCCAAGGAGGTGCGGCAGGAGAAAGAAGAGGTGTGGTACAGATGCCTGAGTCCACTGCCAGCCACGGGCTCTGGATGAGCTTCAGCTTCCTTCTGTCCTAAAACGAAAGGTAGCGAGCTGTAGAGGACAGACATCCACACTGTCTCAGGCCCTCCATGTGCATGAAGCTGTTACATGGACCACATACATAGACAGTGCTTCAAAGAACCAGTCTTTATGCACTGTTTACTCTGCCAGGAGTGAGGATTTGGCTTTATTTGCCCGTTCTTGAAAAGCAGGCTTCCCAGAGGCCTTCACTGTCTTCCTCTTTGCTCTCTAATCATGCTCATGTAGGCAGCATTGTCAGAGCCCACAGGCTGGCTGGCTGTTGATAAATGAGGAAATCTAGACGTCTCAGGTAAAGTCAAGGACTCCAGCAGGGAATCCTAACCTGAAACAGTTTTTGTTGCCTCAGGGGCGAGCAGAAGGCCTTTCTGCCTCCCCTGTTGATTACTCTTTGTTATTTTGATGAGTCATAATTAGAGCAATGTATCATTTAACAATCAAATTCTGTGTAATGTTTCAGAAAACACTCAGAACTCTCAGAACTGAATGTGAAGGTGATGGAGGCTCTCTCACTGTATACGAAGCTAATGAATGAAGACCCAGTGTACTCTGTGTACGCCAAGTCCCAGAGTCAGCAGTACTATGTGCAGGCCTCTGGTGTGTCCGCTCCCCAGGTACGCAAAGTTACAGGGTCAGCAGGACTACGTGCAGGCCTCTGCCGGGCCTGCTCCCCAGGTATGCTTTGTAAAGCTGACGGGCGTTGTGCAAATCCTTGAATGTAGTTGACATTATTTGGAACGTCTTGTTTTTCTAAAATGTGTGCATATGTATCTGTGCTTGCTAGTGTATACTACATGTGTGTACTATGTACTACATGTGTGTACTATTCCCCTTGGTTGCCAAAAGAAGATGTTGGATTTCCTGGAGCTGGATTTACAACATTTTGAAGTGTGTGCTGTAGGTGCTGGGAACTGACCTCAGAGAAAAAGGACTCTGTCTTTTTAAATTTAACCCAGCATCCACAGGAGGAACAGCTTAGATATGGGGATTGACAAGCAAATCTAGCTGCCCGTTTGTATGAAGTGCACACCAGCCACTCCATTTGCCTCACAGCTGCCCCGTTTGTTTCTGCTTTGTGCAGAGCTGCATTCTAAGCCTATAGAATTGAGTGCTTACCACAGACACTGCACCTTAACCCTAGGAAGTTAGTGCGTTCTCCGTTCTTTCCGTTGCAGTTTAGAAATGTGAATTGTGAATATAGTCTAGGGCTATATAACAAAATATATTTCCGAGAGGAGGAAGGAAGAGGGGGAGAGACAAATTGAAAAAACTGTTTTTCATACAATCTGATCATGGTTTCCCTTCCCCAACTCCTCCCAGATCCTCTCGTCTCCATACCCCCACAACCACAGCCCCCACCCCCAAATAAACTTGCTGACAAACAAATGGGAATTTAACAAATGCTCTTAAAAGACCAACATGGAAAGTATATCATAAATTGAGTGTAGAGATTATGTTAGTGTAAAATGTATTTCAACATCAGAAAGAACAGCTTTTGGATATAGGGATTGGCAATAGGGATGGTTCTATATGAAAGTAAAGTCTGCTCATATAATCTGTAAAAATAACACTTCAGACTAGGAAGATGGCTCAGGGCATAAAATGCTTGCCAGACCGGAGTTTGGATTCCTAGCTCTCTTGTAAATGCTAGTTGGGCATGGTAGCTAATCCCAGCACAGGGAGAGCAAGTTGGCCAGCTATAGTGGCCAAATAGGTGAGCTTTGGGTTCAGTAAGAGACCCTGGTTGAATAGATTTGGTGGGAAATAATCCAGGAAGACACTTGACCCTTGGCCCACATGCTCCAACATACGCATACATGCATCCACATTCATGCAAACATATAAAGTGCCTTTTATAAAATTCCAATTGATAGAAGCTACTTTTAAAGGAAGTTCTAAAGAACAGTATCCCTGTTTTCGTAACTGAATGCCTCTGCTAAGTAACTTTGGAGTATACATTACACTTGTCTAATGGATTGTGTCCGTGTCGTCTCTTGTAGGTATACCCAGGGCCTGCTCAGAGCGGAGCCTATCTGGTTGCAGGGAATGCCCAGATGACCCATCTCCAGAGCTACAGCCTTCCCCCGGAGCAGCTGGCTTCCATCAGCCAAGGAGCAGTTCCTCCCTCTGCAACCCCAGCCCTTCCTAATCAGCAGGCCCAGGCTTCTTACCCGAAGTAATTTCATTGTTGATGGTTGTTTAGGGTTAACGTTAAATTTTTTTAATTGGTTACAGTGGTCTGTGATCATAAATCTGGATAAGAAAAACAGGAGGTAGGCATCGCTGTTCAGACTGCCCTGTTTATGTAGAGTGAGTGTTGTAAGAGTGCGGGCAAAGTCTTTTCCTTGAGGCAAGTAAGGGAAGGCTTTCACGAGCTCACCAGCATAGTGTTTCTGGGTAACACAGGCACACTTCAGAAAGCAGCAGTGTCAGTAATGTCCTGTGTGTACCTCGCTATTGGCGTGCCCATCCACAAAGTGTGGGTGAGCTTTTAAAGACATTGTTCTGTTGTCATGTCTCAGATGTTAACATGACTTCAAGGAAGATAGTGAAGAAGCCTGATACTGCATGTACGGACCAAGTGCTGTGCTTATGTTTAACACACGCTAACCAACTGACCCTCTGTAATAGCTATGAGAGGTAACATTGGCACTCACTCCATTTTGTTAATGGGAAACTGATATGCAAACTAAGGTCCCACTTAGCTAAGATCCAGAACCAGGCCTGAGGCCAGAACACTGAAATTTAGCTCCCTTTCTCCCAGTGCAGCATTTGGAATGGTGGTGGTGGCTGCAGAGCATTGATGTGCTCTGGGCACATGCTAAATATTCTGTCCAGTGTCAGCTGTCTCCTACGTTCCACTCCTCATCTCCTCCCAGAGTTAGCTGAGGCTAACCCCTGCCGTTCACATGGACTGCTTCTCTCTCCTCTGCATTGTCTACCACGACAACTAATATGTAATTATTTACCATGTCCAAGTCTTTCAGAGAAATACCATAATACACTTACAGTTGGATACTAATCATTTCTTACCTAATCACCATGGCTGCACAGTTTTTTTTGTCCTTATAAATGAGTTTATCCAATTACTGCAGTTCTCATCAACTCAGATTGGTCCATTCATTCTTCGGTCCTCCTCACCAGTGTCTCTGTGGTGTTTCTTTCTGATCCTATCATCTACTTTAACCCCTCAGTAACTGTACTAATGGCGTACAAAAATATCTACCCTTTTCCCCTGACTTGGGAAGTACTTACCGATGTCAGTTCCTCCCTTCTCTTAGTGAGACCTTTCTTGACTAGCCCATGTCAAATAGAAAAGCTCATAGTCTAAAGAAGCTGCTTTTGTCCATGTCCACCCCCCAGCCTCACATTTTCACAGTGCTAGGATCAAGCCTAGAACCTTGTATATGAAGCCAGTGTTCTACCGCCATTTTATATCTCATTTCTCATTAAATCCTTAAACATCTGTTCATCAAACCAAATCAGTGATAATAGATCTGTAAGTTATGGTGGCTTCATCCTTTCTCTCTTCTCAAAATACTGTCCCCACGGTAGGTAGCTTAGAACATTACCTGAGTACTGGCTCTTGAGTGAGCGCCTTCCGTATGTCCTGGGGACAGATGTCTGCAAAGTGCTTACTTCTAGAATTAAAGCTGTGTGAAGAGGAAGAGAAAACAGCCTCTCATGCATTCCCTGTTGCTTCTTTACTCCAGAGGTGTCAGCCCTAAAACCATGCGCAAACAAAGAACAAAAGCGCACTCTTGAGTAGGTTGTATTTATGTATTTGTGCCCACACACACATGTATATAACAATAGTCAGAGAAAAGGAAGCTATCAACTTGAGAGAGAGGTCCGTAGGAGGGGTTGGTGGGAGGAAAGAGGGACAGAGATATAATTTTATTTTAATTAAAGTGTATAAAAATTTTTAAAAAGACAAAAAGGAAATAACCTTCCAGGGCTGGGACAACCTGCCAGTGAATTGGTGAAAATCTGCATGGCCTTGAATTACAGCCGAAAGCTCAGATACATAGCACTCCTGACTCACACCAGGCCTTGGTTTTCCTTCGTTTTCCTTTCCAGATCCTCCATTTCCTCTGCCAGCACTTGCCTTATTTCTTCTCCTGAGCAGACACTTGTTTTTATACATGTACAAATATATATCAATTCTCAGATTACCTCGGAGTCTCTGATACGCCTTCAAGGGATTGAAAGCCGTCGCCTCACCTCTGTCCTAATGTAGACTTTGGAATTGTGGGCACTGGCACTTTCTCATTAGTCACTGAGCTCCTGCTGTAAGTCATGTCCTAAGAGATGGCTGTAAAAAGGGGACAGAAACTCCGTCCTGGCTCTTGAAACTGCTGTAGTTTTATAGGCATAGACACAGGAAGGGAGCCACCCAAGGAAACTGGTAGGAGCACACGTCGAATCTGCTGGTACCAGGAGCAATAGAGACGGACAGCAGGGGTGTCCTAGAGAAAATGACGTCGCGCCAAGAACTAACTAGAGAACAGAGAGGAGACCAGCCAAGAAGGCCAGACATTTAAGGACACACCTCACAGAACGTATGGAAGGGACAGGTGTTCCTTAGAGGTGACGTCAGTGCTCCACTGCATGTCAGGCTGGGCACATTAGACACCGGCGCCAACCAGAACAGTTAGTTACAGTTCCAGGTAGGGGTAGGTGTGGCCAGGGTGGGGGTGTGTAGGATGTCCTTAGCCTAAACCTTTAGGGAGATAACAAAGGCAGCCATGCTTTCATTCACTAGTCCATTGAGATGATTCTGTCAGGATGTGCCGACGTCCAGACCCTCTGCTCAAACCCCAGGCCCACCTCTCTTACAGTGAGTCTCTTTCCTGTTCGTTTTTGGTGCGTGTTCCTGGGTCAGGCCCTTGTTAGGCTGGGTCAGGCTTTCTTTTCTGGTTACTGCTCCTCACGTGCCATTGTCGGGTACACCTTTATGTTCCTGACGTCAGAGAGTGGAGGACTCGCATGCACTGCTCTGCTCGCTCTCTTCAGTCACTTTCTGAGGACTTCATTCAGCCCCGTGTTTCTGAATGAGGACTCTTAGTGTCTATTTCCACTCCTCTCTCCCCTGGGACACCAGGTTGCATGTGTTTTCTTACGTGTCTTTTGGACATCTCACTTGAGGTGTCCAAAACTGTTGGTTCTGCCTGCCCATGCCTCTCTTGTTCCAGTCAGCTGTAGTCCCAAGTGTAGTTTTCTTCTTTTAGTAAGTGGTCATTCCAGTTATTTTTATCAGTTACAAAACCAGGCATACTAAACTACTTGGTCCATTATCAAATTTCAATGGCTCTTTTTTCAAAGTAGGGTGTGACCCTTCTCTCCTGTCTCCACTATGGCTCTGGGCACTTGCCAGCTCTCACATCTGTTCCTGTTCCCATGTGAGCCTGTCAAAAATATAAGTCCTATCTCATTACCTCTCTCCTCAGACACCACCCAGTGCTTGTTTCACTTGACTCACATGCATAACCCTGTGGCTTCTAAGGAACTTGTTGGACCTTCTGTAGCCCTCCTAACAGCTCCTTTATCTCTTATACCACATGTGCTTTCTCGGCACGTTGTATGAATGCCTTGGCCTCCTTTTTGTTCTTTGAACATGGCATTACAAAACCTCAAAGGCTTCTTTTTTTTTTTTTTTTTTTTGTAGCCTACTGTGTGCCTTTCCTAGACTGTTGATGGAGTTCCTCTGCTTTCTCAAGACCTTCCCTTGCATGAAGCCTTGTCTGAAAGGCCTCCCTCTAACACCCTACATAAGCGAGAATCTGGTTACCAGACTTCTGGTATTTGCCGATCCCTGTTTTTCTTTACTGAGATTTTAAGCATTGGCATCCTTTAAATTTATTAGCTATCTTTTTTTTCTCCCACCAGAATGTAAGCTCTGTAATGATAGCTACTCATTTTCTTTCTTGATAGCATCCCAGTGCTTAAATAACAGTGTTTGATACTTTGCACTTATTTAATAAATTGTCAGATGAACTGTTTAATAATTTTCCTGTTCATCTCTGAATTGGATGCATAATTCATTATTTAGCTAATCCAGTGTTTTCCTCCCTCCACAGTGCAATGGTTAGTTCTGTTCAAGGAAATTCGTATCCCAGCCAGGCTTCAATATACAGTCCTGCTGCTGCTGCTGCCGCTGTCGCTGTCACTGCAGTGCCTGTGCCTGCTGATGTCACCATCTACCAGAATCCAGGACCTAACATGTCCCAGGTGCCAAACTATACCTTAACGTCATCGACCCTGCCTCACACAGGAGGCAGCCAACAGCCACCTCAGCCACAGCAAGCATATTCTCAGAAGGCTCTGCTATAGGACTTGATGCTGCTCTGGGTGGCC
The DNA here is from genome assembly GCF_021556685.1 of Rattus norvegicus. NCBI lineage: Eukaryota > Metazoa > Chordata > Mammalia > Rodentia > Muridae > Rattus > Rattus norvegicus. The sequence goes on from NC_141550.1 coordinate 83,948,811, forward strand.
TATTTCTGCTGAGTGCCACTGACAGTGTTAGGAAATTCATTAACATCCTAAGATTTGTTTTCCTCAGCTTGTGAGAGTCTATCTTGGTCAAGTTCAAATACTCAAGAAGGTAGAACTGCTTCAGTTTGCACTGACTTTTTAGAGGAATGCTCCTCCCCCGAGGAATGAAACTACTTACAACATTTATTTCCTTTCATGATATGAAGAATTGTTACAAGATTATTGTCTTGTAAAATTACCTGGTCTGCAGCACTCAAATGATCAGAAACTGCTGTGGCAAATGTTATGTACATATATTGACATGTAACTTCCTTAGCGACCTTTGAATTACAGTGGTGGTCATGTGAATATATTTAACACTGTTAAATTAATTTACATTGTTTTATTTTAATCATGAACAACTATGTTTGCTAATGTTTTGTGTAAATTTAAGATAAGTACACTATCTTTTTAAGCTACAAGAGAAGCAACTCGTAGCACATTGACCTGAAGGCATTGTCCTGTTATCGTGTCACATTAAATTGAACCTTTCTTTTACTAATTGTGAACAAAACATGTACGTTGTATCTTTGTGTAGCTTCTGCCCACTGGTTGTCATCACACCAGCATACAGTAGCCACATTTTGGTGCAATTAGAGGAGAATAATGTTCCCTTTAACCCTTTATATTTTGGCATGATGTTCCAGGTATTGTGGACCATGAGACAAAAATTAGTCCTTGTATTTTATTTTGAAAAAGGTGACGTTGATTTACTTTTTCCTAGTTAGTGTGATTAGGTTTTAAAGCCGTGTACTGTGTTTATTGGTAGCAGTGACACCAAAGACAGAGACGATGCACACGGGGATCGTTCAGTGGGCAGCGATGAACTAACACTACAATGTCAAAGTCTCTTGTAAAGCGTACGCTATAAACAAGATCTGATTCTCCTGTCTTACCCCACTAGGTTTTTTTTTAATGTTGTTGACACATTGTATCTTTTAATTCTCATTAAAATGGATATAAATAGGTGTTTCAAAGTAATTTATATTCTGATTTTGTTTAATAGTGTATATATTTATTGTTGCTACAAACTGGAGTCTAAGTTTTTCCCTCTTTGTCTCACTTGAAGTTCTAATAGAATTATTTTTGCTTATTTAGGAGTAACTTTAATGAATTATTGTAATTCATATAAAAATTCCATTGATATTTTAGTCATAAATATTTACAATTCCCCTGGTTGTGCTATCCTGTTATTTAAATAACCTAGAATTTGCGTATCATACTCACTAGAACTGAGCATCCCTCCTGTGAGTGCATGATAGCTTTGCATTGCTGACTTGTCCTCCTTCTGACAAATGCCTTCCGCTTTGGCGAATAGTCTGAGGGTGACTAACTCAGATCATATCTACAGCTCCTTCACTCGTAAGTTTACTTGAGTTTAAAGTGTGTCACCATCAAATAGTAATGTTTAGATTTTAATTCAGCTGTCACATTTTAAGTTTTTTAATAAAACCTCATAAGCAGTTAGATTATAATCATTTTTGTTCCAAGTTAAATATTATGGTATACGTGATATACTTTTCTTTAAGTCATACTGTATTTTCCTCATATTTTTATACGTTCCTGTTTACAACTCTATTCCCATTTTAATTTTGATACCTTCATGTTAAAAAAAATACCAACAAAATAATCTCTAGTATGCATCTTACCCTCTAAGTCCTCAGGGGTGAGATGAGAAAAGAGAAGCCACCACGTTACAGTGCATAACTCTTTCTTGTCACACATCAGATTGCCAAGCATTTAGAGAGATGAATGAGTGTGCCTGGTGTGGATTCTGCTCGTGACTTCACTCGGGTCACCGAAGCACTGACAAGGGTGGAAGCCGGGGCTAATGGGGAGTGCTACTAGTTCTGTTCTAAGTCCTGTGCAAGTTGCACTTCAAGGAAATCTTTGCTGGGGACGACGACGACGCTGACTGTGCTGCTGCTGCTGCTGCTGCACGTGTTTAATCCCAGCTCTCAGGAGGAGAATGCAGTCGGATCGTGAGTTCGAGGCCAGCCAGACTACATAGTGAGCAAAACAAGATCTCAAAAAGCAAACAGCAACAGCAGACTTTCACTGACAGCCATCCATAATTTGATAACCAGACTGTTTTTAAAAACGCCTCTATAGAGTAAACATCTGTGAAGGAAATGTTTGGTTTATTCCTTTGTACGGTTTGAGAAGTGTTTTTATAAAACAGCCTTAAAGGAGACAGAATGCCGAAGAGTCCTGTGCTGCGGTCCCCGTGCAGTGTTGGGTGTGATGGTATGTCAGTGCCAGGTCAGTAGTTGTGGTCTGTGCTGGGTGCTGATAGGGTTTTATAAACTCTCTGACCCTTCCACCTTCCTGACTGTTCCCTGTCACCCCTGCTTGGCTAGGGACATTTTCTGATATGTCCCCAGACATGTCCGTCTTACTTACTTCTTCCTTAGTTACTTCTGGGACATTTTTTTCCCTCTTTCCCTTTAATACTCAAAGTGGTCAATAAATCAGCATGACGTCTGCCTCATGGAACCTAAAAATAATCTTTGTCCCGAGCTGAAGTTTGCCTTAGATGAATGTCCTGTACCCTGTGCAGCCCTAACAAACTGCAGAAATTACTGTCTAGTAAGGCTCATCGGTACGATTGGGCGCATTTTCATGCATACGGTACAATCATTGTTTTATTTTTTTACTTACTACTTTGTTTTACTTACCCATTGTATTGTAATAATAATAGCTTCCTGTACAGCTCCTTTCTAGGTTAATAACAAGACTGAGGGTGAAAATTTTGAGTCATTTGTCTTTTCCCATCAATTTGTTAGGTTTTTAATTTTTGTTGTCTTTGGTTTGTCTGACTTGATAGCTGCTCGTATCTCTTAGTATAAAGACTACAAAGGAGCTAGCCTTGGTTTTCACTCTCTAAGGTCTTACTTTCAGTGATCTTTCCTTGGAAGGGGAGTAGGAACCACCACTTTGGCCGCCGTTGTGGCTGCCGTTGGGTGACAGCTGTCTGCTCAGAGAAGTTTGAAGCCTGCAAAGCATCAGCCACACAAGATATTCTTTGTCTAAATTCACCAGTTACTCACACTTGCTCCATCCCTTTACGCACATTGATGTGCATGCGTACTTGGATGTAGATTTACATGTGCACACACACACCTACTTCTGAATGGATAAACATGCTGCAGGTAGGAACCCTGTGCCTGGCTACTTGATGCTTCCTGTAAAGGTAAGAGCAGCCTCCCATGCAACCTAAACCACTGTCGTCCCGGAAAGCTGACAGGATTCTTCAGATGTTATAACCATCAACTGTCCTCTAAACTGTCTCAGATAGACACATATTCCCAGGAAAGCTGACAGGATTCTTCAGATGTTATAACCATCAACTGTCCTCCAGACTGTCTTAAATAGACACATATTTACACTCTCTCTCTCTCTCTCTCTCTCTCTCTCTCTCTCTCTCTCTCTTAAATCGAGGATACATTTCCAGGAACACATGCCACTTGTATAATGTCCCCTTACTCTGCTAGATTAATCTAGATTAATCCCCATTACCATCTTTTTCTACTCTTATGTTGGCTCTTTAAGATTCAGAATATATCATAGAATTTCCTATATTCTGGGTCTTTTCTTTTCTTTCTTTGTATTAACCTTTAACTTAATTTTTTATGCTCAATGAAAATTCTTATTTTATTTTTATACTAAAAATTGTGAATAAAAAGCACACACACACACACACACACAAAAAGCACACACTAAGATTAACCAGAAAAAAAGATTATGCGACCACAGTCTTTCAGTTAGAATAGGCATTCAGAACAGAACCTGCACAGCTTCTGCTGGATTTTACACTTTCCGCACTTTCATATGCATTTCATAATCCACCACTCAAATCCAAACATCCGTTCTCATTAAAGTGACTCTTATGCCCAAGAGATACATAAATCAGAACCCACATGACTGTTTCCAGAAGTAATGGAACTACAGGCTAGAAGATGTCTCGGCAGGTAAGAGCATTTGTCACACAAGCCCGGGGACCTGAGTTGAGATCACTAGCACCCATATAAGCACTAGATGTAGCACACAGACGTGCATGAAAGTAGTGAGACTAATTTTTAGGCTTGTTTCAGAAACTACACATACAAATAAACTTGGTTTCCCTTGCAGTTTTTATCTGCTGCATTTAACTGATTAATCTGTGGTCACTGAGGCCAGAAGAGGGCACTGCAGTTTTGTTTTAAGAAACTGTTAAAAACAATTAGCTGCTTTCCCCTATTCTCACCAAAGTGAGCTTTTCTCAGTGATTCACACATCCATTCAGGGTGGGGAGCATGGAGGTAATTCCAAAAGTGCTATACTGTACAAGAACTATAGTTTCAGGTACATTTGGTTTGCTTGTAAAGATTTCTCCTTACCTCTTGTCAATACAATACCAAGATGCTGAAAGGGCAATTATTTCTTTCTTTTAAAATGAGAGTTGTTAATTTTCCCCATCTGACTGCCAGATTGGAGTCGGACTGAGTAAAGCGGAGTTTCACGTTAGAGACACGGAAGATGCAGCAGTGATCACTGTTGGACCAGTCCTACTTCATCTGGTTGATGGGGTTTATCAAATACTGCTAATGTATTGTTTCTGAGAAGGATGGACGGGCCCTTGATCCTAGACTACTGTGTGTCTTAAAGACAAACATGATAGATACTGGAGATGGTCTATCGTATCTGCAAGGTAGGTCGAATCCCAGATGGAAAACTATACAAAATATATAAGGTAGGACTACTTTTTTTTTCTCCAAACCAAAATTACTGAAAAACTAATGATCACATGTCCAAAGGAGTTGCTGAAACTGAAGAAGTAGACAGATACAAATTTGCCTTTAAGAGGCTTCTTAATAACATGTTCACACATATAATTGCATAGCACAAGGTAAAATCATGGAATTAACTTTCATTATAAATCTGTCAGTTGTCCTAAAGATTTCTTAGGAAGGAAGTGCTTGATGATAGTGATAGTATTTTGCATTGGAGATGGGAGTAAGAAGTTGGGATATAAATATATAAAGATATAGATATAGATATATATTATATCTCTATATATAGATATCAATCATGAGACTGAGGTTTTACTGTTCTCTGGGTTCTACTGTATGGTGTGGTATTTTGGTCCTTAAGCAAACTGGAGGCAGTGAATCTTCTTGTTATAATTCTTGTATCTTCTCATTGGCAAGCAAACTGCTCAGATACCGCAGTACTGTGACATTGTAGTTTCTGTCCTTGGTGCTGGTTAAGAATGTCCTGAAAATATTCTAGAGAGGTAAAAGGTACCATCCTAAATAGCCAAGAAAAATACCAGTCTGTCTCATTTAGTCCCAAGTTACTACTACATAACGTTATCTATTATGTTAGCTGGTGTCATTCGTGTCTCACACAATAATCATACAAAATACTAGGGTTATTTTGTGACATTGTCATACTTGCATGTTAGTACCTTGGTCATAGTCATTCTCCATTACTCTCCTCCCCCTGCCCTCCCACACACACACTACTTCTCCGGTAACTCTTGTCTATGTTCTTGTCATCTTTTTAAAACTGTTTCATTATTATAGGTACATAAAATAATTGTAAGGATAAAATATATTTATGCTTGACTTTAGGAGATTAGATAAACATAATGGCTTACTTCAAGTACAGAATATACGTGCATATTTGCGTCACCAGCATGCGTGTTTTCTCTTGGTAAGCTGTTGATTTGGGGAAGATTTTGTAACCCAGGCTGGCCTTGAACTTGTGCCTCATCATTCCATCCCTAGGCCAGCATCCCACCCCACCCCCTTCTTTCCTTTTCTCATTATACCATCTTTCAGAAATGGCGCCAGAATGAATGAAATACCCTTTTTTTCCCCTTCAATGGCGAAATACGTCTGTGTCACAGTAAATACTGGCTTTGCATTTGCTTCTTTTTCTTTAAAAACAACTCATACTCTAATAAAATTTAGATATTTTATTGTCAATATAAATGCAGGGCCATCTTTTATTTATGTAGTTGCCAAATACAAATTGAAATGGAGAGATAAGGGGATTCTCCCCATGGATTCTCTCAAGTTAATCTCACGCATTTGAAGTGGAGGAGCTGTCTAATGAACAGACCTCTCTTAGGCAGTAGATCCAGGTTTCACTGTTTGCTAAGGGTAGATAAAATGGACGAGTACACGATGCGAGCAAATTCTGTTTCTGATGTTCATCTAGCGTTTATAATGATTTATACCGATTTGTACCTTTGCGATACAAAGAAATACCGCCTTAAACTTTCTGAGGAATATTGAAATGTGATTCTGTTTATTTTGTTTGTGGGAAAATTTAAATGAAATATTCAGTTCACATTTGTTTTATGTATAACTCAAAATGGTAAAATTGTTTTAAAAACCAACCCCCCAAAAGGGTGATGAGTGAAAGAAGCTACGTTCCAGAGACATGACAGAGACATGCTCTGTCAGATGCCAGCATCCCAAGGATTGAGCATCCGGAGGTCTGCAATGCTGATGCCCAATCTTGACTAAGACAAACCACTAAATTAAAGTTGAGTAGCTCTATGCACAGTGTATTTGGTGTCGTCTTAACGTTATTTTAAGTATTCCCTTTTTACTTATTTGTGACTTACAAATCAAGTGCTATATGTACCTCCTTAGCTTCTCCCGGTTAATTCCAGAGCTGTTTTCTGAGAAACATACAGTGCTCCCTAGAATGGTTACAACCAACTGAAGAGGAACTTAGACAGTGGTGATCCTTTCTGGCAGCAAGATATCATGGATTGCCTTTTGATTCCTACAGTTGTGTTGAATGGTTGATGATGCAGTGCATTCTGCTGTAGTGCACACTGTCCTAAAAGTCACTGTTGTAGGGACAATGACACAATAAAAAGACCCTGAGGATTTTTAGTGAAATTAGGCTAGAAACACAGTATTCAAAAACATGAGCAGTGAGTGAACCAGGTCAGACTCAAACGTGTTAAATGGCTCAGGTGGAAATAGGTGACCCCAACAACAAATACAGCACTCTACCCCTGGAAAGAGCAGACCCGTGCCATGGAAATGAGCACAGCAAGGGTCACAGCTGTGCTTTATGTGGGAGAAGTCAGCTGAGAGGAGAGAAGTGACCCAGCTAGGGGTGAATATGACTAAGCCCTCCTGGATCAGAGGTCACTGGTAAGGGTTCAAAGTGTTATAGGCGTGTTTCATGGACTCTAATGATAGCTGTGGTTTCCCACGTGTTGAAGTCATGGATAAGCAAATGCAGATTTGCATTTTGTTCACACAGTCCCAACATGTGTTGGCTTCCTGGAACAAGCGTGGTTTTAACCAAATACAACAGCAATACTGACCCCAAAGGTCATGTGGGGCCAGAAGGAGTGCCTCCTTCCCATATATTTACTACTTTGGGACAATGTCCTTTTAAGTAACCGACATGGATTACAAATAACCTCTGTGATTGAAAATGTTCTTTCCTCTTAGCGGATAATAAATGTTTAGTTTGAACATGGACAGCTCAAAGAATTACTTTTTGTTTTGTCTATAGTCTTGGAGAAATAATACCCATAAGTACTGTCCTCCCCCACAAAAAGGATTGAACAGAAGAAAATCAGAAAATTAGGATTTTTTTGGTTCCTGCTTAGTCAGATATAAGAATGTTTGTTATGCTGTTACTTTAATTTTGTAACTGTTCTCCATTTGGTTGACTAGAACGATGAACACAGGATTTTCAAGGTTTATTAACAGTCTAAAGAAATATATTTTCATAGTTGCATATCTGCAGACCGGACAGTTTGAACCCATGTCATTAGGTTAGTAGAACATTAGTACTGAAAGTAATCTACCCCAAATCTTACATAGTATACACTGAGATGTTTTTACAAAAGTCTCTGAATCTGGTGTTCCTGAAGCACGTTGTTTTCAATATAGTTTTGGATGTTTAGTAATGATGTTGCTATGCTTGGAATGTGTGACAATCACATACAAGCTCACATGTTTGAATAAATTGCTCTCTCGTGGCTATTTTGGGAGGTTGTGCTTCTGTCAGGTCTAGTTGGAGGAAGTGGGGTGCTAGGGATCAGGACTTGCCCTGCATTGTTCGAATTTCTCTACTCCTTGCCGGCTGTCACAAAACAAGCAGCTTCCTTGTGCTCCTGTGCCATCAAGCCACCCACCATGAGGAACTGTGTCCTCTCAAACTGGGAAACAAAGTAAAGCTCATCCCTGTTTGTTTCCTGTCAGGAATGTTAGGAATGTATTCACAGTATGGAGGCGAATTACAGAACCTAGAGGTGAAGGCACCAGGCTGCAGTCTGCTGTGTTGAATCCAGGTATGAGGAAAGTGTAGCACTCCTAAATGGTGTGAGGAATGTATACACCATAGGTACTTCATGAAAAGATGCATTCTAGTCCAAACTGGCTTGCCAGCAGTCCATCCCCTATTGCTCACCAACAGTTCATGATGCCCCATCTCCAATATCCATCACTAGGCATAATCTAGGCAGGCCGGCTGTCCTTATTGGCTCCCAGAGACGTATCCACCTGCCTTATTTGGAAGCTTCACATCACATTCATTACTTGGTCCATTTGATGATTGTGAATGATTGGCAGCCTGTCTTATGTGATTGGAGTACGAAGGTTGAGCCAAAGAAACCTTGACAGTTAATCTCTACTTTTGGGTTTCTACACACATGAGAGAAAACATGATGTTCTGCGTCTAGCTTATTTTGCTTTACCATACTCTCCAGAAGCTCATTTTCCTGCAAACAACATGCTTATATTCTTAATTGGACAGACCTCTCTATAGAATGTTTATCCATTCATGTGTTGACTGGCCTCTGGTCAGTGGACACCTGGCTGATTCCATAGCGTTCATGACTATTGTGAACAGTGACTTGGTTGCATTTTACCTCAGGCAGAATGGCTATGAGAGTCATATCAAGTGTTAAAAGTATGGCAGGGCAGAAGGAGTCTTTATCCATTTCTAGTTGGGAATATAAATTGATCCAGCCATTATGGAAACCAATATGGAGGTTCCCTAGTAAATTCAAAATAGCAGTACCATTTAATCCAACTCTTCCACTCCTGGATATGGAGATATATATTTATATATCTCCATCCCTCCAGAAGAATCAAGTCACGTAGTTGATATATCTGTGCACGCATGTTTATAATGGAAGCTGCTCACAATAACTTCGTGAATCAACATGTGGCTTAGAAGCGCCATGGTAAGCTAGCTCCCACTCTGCCCTTAGTCTAACTCAGAATCGGGAGAAATACAGAAACACACACACACACACACACACACACACACACACAATTTACCAGAAAAACATGACTTCTTGCATTGAAAAGTTTTACATATAAGCCCATGGAAGCCATACATATTGAATACCCTTGGAGTGAAAGGGTGTTGCAAGCCTCTTGACCTGGGCCAAGTGAACTTAATCAGGTCCTCTAGCTGCAGAGCCATCTCTCCAGCCCCTGGTGTTTAGTTTCTTGAACACTCACATCTAACATCATTGTCCTGCATTTCCTACACGTAACCACTGGGCCCCCAGGGAGTGCACCACCCTCTCTATAGCTAGGGACAACCAGTGCCAACATTATCTGAAGTGGGGAGGTAGATTTTGTTCAGAAGCCACTACAGTAGCTGCAGACATGGCCTATAGGTTGGGAGAATGGGAAGTAGTCAGTGGATGATAAATTACTAAGAGAAGGCTTCAAAGGTAGGGAGAACTCTGGGAAGTCCAGACTGGAATGGTCCTCTGCCTAAGGGGGCAATTGTCTCTAAACCAACTCAGTAGGGATTGTTCTTTTATTTATAGATTTGTTATTTTTTAAATTGTGTACATGTTGACCTACATGCCAGGTACCCATGGATGCCAGAATAGAGTGTTGGATCTCCCAAAACTAGAGTTCTAGGCAGTTCCAGTTCTAGGGAACGGAACCAAGGTCTGTGACAATAACAACAATAGGTGAGCTTCAACACTGAGCTCTCTCTCATGCCCCCACAACAGTCTTTCAAACTGGCCTATTTAGGCCAACAGGATCTGGTCCAGGTCAAGGATTTATGAAGACAATGGTGAGAACACCTGGCTAAAGACTGATCAGGGAGAGTCTGTTCTTCCTTTTACTCATTACCTCACTCCATACAGCTCTGCTTTCTACTTAAGTGAGAACCGACCCAGAACTGCATTGCCCATTTGGACCACTGGCCGTTTGTAATGACTTAATGTCATTGTAGAACTGAGCTTAAGTCCTAGTTTGAATTCAGAAAATTTAGAAAAAATAATATAGATTGGTGGGCTTCATTTGAACTTACTACTAAAGAAACTGATTATATAGACCGGTTGCTGTTTTAATAGGACTTTATTTCGCTGTCGTCACTCCATCAAATAAGCTAGCATTGGGTGTGTGTGTGTGTGTGTGTGTGTGTGTGTGTGTGTGTGTGCGTGCGCGCTCGCGCGCGCTTTATGCTTTGTGAAAGGGCTACTACAAAACTGAATCATGACTCATTTTCTGGTCTAGGGGTTTTTTCATGCTGGGGGTGGAACTCTGCACCTTTGATAGAGAAAGACCTAAAGAGGCTTTACATGGATTGGTGCATTTGACAAAATCTGATGGAGACACGGAATAGAATTTGTTAGGAGGTTGTTCTCCTTTTGCGCATCTTGTAGGCAGAGGCGCTAATTTTGGGAGCAAACAGCAAATCCTCTTGCAGTCTTGGAAGATGTGGTTAGTGTTTCCACACAGCCAGAGGCAGGCAGGTTTGCCAACATAAAAAGACTGGAAACCCTAAGCTTAGGTTCCTGGCCTTTCTGTCGCCCGTTGCATGCACATGTGCTGCCTGGCCATCCTACCTCTCTTGTGCCCAAAAGGAGATGCCAATATATTGGCTCCTGCTGATGCTGTGAATGTCCTCAAGCTGTGCCTGAGTATCATCTGTTACTGTTTGAAGAACTAAGCTTTATTTTGCAAGTAGAATGGTCTCGGACCCTTTATAGGTCTTGTCAGTGTGTTGGGTAATGATAGTAAAATCAAGAAATCATTCCCTATGTGACAGGATTTACCATGCTCTCGACTAAACTTTTTCCAGAATGGAATTGGATGCCTGTGGCTTTTGCAGCATTGGAAGGAAGGTTTTTTGTTTTTTGCCTAATCTTGCTGCACCCATTTCTGATTGTACTGTGTCTGTGTCAGTGACCAGATGCTCCTGAGAGCAAGACTGTACTGGTTGACTGCGGCATCCTCTGTGCTGTACTGTATGCACCTGCATTCTTCAGTGGCTTCCTGCACTTTACTTTTCCTAGGCCTAGGTTTGAACATCCACAAAATAAGAGGATCATGTCCCTTAATGTCCAGGTGCATTACCTCCAAGTGACAGAGGGAAGGCACCCATTGTTGATCTCTGGCCACCATATGCCCATACACAGGGGAGCACATCTGCACATACACATGTGCACACATACATATAACAGGCACACAGAGAGACACAGTGTGTTTATCCAACAGTCCCCTCTCCATTAACTTGACCTCTCAAGTATACTAATGGAATCTTCTTCCTCTGCTATATTAAGGGCCTTTATCATCTTCTAGAATTCACTTAATAAATGTTGAAGGTCATTGCCCTTTTCAATGTGCAGGCAAGGCAGAGTTTACAGAGAGCTCTTTCACAGTCAGTGCCCTGGAAGAAACATTAATATACATTCATATTTATATGAACACACTTGCAAGGAAGAATTGATTAGAACTAAGGGAAGAGGCTGGGAAACAGTTTAGTAGACAAAGGGGTTGCTATGCAAAAGTGAGGGCTGGAGTTTGGATTCCTAGCACCCGTGTATAGCCAGACATGGCTGCATGCCACACTGTGACTGGGCAGGCAGAGACACTCAGATCGTGGAGACTTGCAAGCCAGTAGCCTGAGCTCTGTATTCAGTGAGTAATTCCTGTTTCAAAAAATAAGGTGGGGAACAACAGGGGTGAACACCTGATCTCTACCTTTGACCTGTACAGGCATACACAGAATGAGCAGACAGGCAGCCTGAGGGGGCAGACATAGGACATAAGTCCCTCCTACTGTCATTACACCTAGGCCAGCTGAGAGCAGCAAGTGCATACAACTTCAATCAAGCCAGACATGAGAGATAGACTGACAGAGTTGTACCAGGTCCGGCAGCAGAACTCAGATGTAAATAGAATAAACTCCCATATCTTTCTGCCTTCTGATCACCTGACACTCCTCTCACTGGCTGAGCCAAGTTGCCACACAATGACAGGAGCCTTACAGGAGGCAACTGGTGATGAAGGGGCATGGTAGAGACATGCTTGGATGGTAGCATGCAGTAATGGTGAAAATTGATTTGGCACCTGCAAAAAATATTAAATGTTCCCTCTGGGAAGTGTATTAATATGCATACATTGTGAAAAGCCAGGCATGTTGTAGATACTTTCCAGCAAAGTCACTTGATATGTGCATTGCTATAATTTATTTAAAAATACTGATTTTAAATTATCAGTAGGTGGTGCTGCTGAGATTTAAATGGAAAGAGTGTAAAATGAAGCATCACGCTGAGCTTACTTAGGCTACAGACAAGCTGTGGGGAAGAACTTCGTTCACGGCTCATTTAACTTCTGGCCAGTGTTTTACAGTGTAGCATTTGAAAAGCATTGACTTTTAGAATTTTGATTTACTTAATATGTAGAATATTCTAAATTCATCCAGCAATTTGAACAATAGTGACTTAGATGCGTGTCTGCAGAATCAGATGCAGCACATTATTGAACACTGGTAGTTTTCTAACATACTGTATTGTGGGTATCTTCTTGATGTCTTACTCAGACAAATCCAATCAATGAATATATACATATATATACACACACAAATGCATATACACATACACATACATATACATATACACATATATACACATATACACATACACATACATACACATATCTCAGTTTGAGTTTCCTGAAGAAAATAATTACATGCATGGAATTTCCGAGCTTTGCCATCTGGCAGTATCACAAGTACCATTTCTTTGTCAAGTCTCAAGATAATAGAGAAAATACTAGATAGAAAATACTATACACCCCTATAAATGAAAACTGTGCCCATAAAAATCACAGTTTTACAAAACATTGAGCCTGGTAGAGACTTTTCAGGATGCTGAAGTTCTGGTTTTGAAAATTACGCCGCAGAAATTCCTGATAAAACATTTGAAGACTGTGGTTTGGTGAGCCTGGAATGAGGCTGGAGTGCTGCATTGATAAGTGTCTCAATAATCCACAGAATTAATAAGTGTTCTGATAATACACAGAAGACATTAGTCTTGGAAACCCTAGCCCTATTCAGCCTCCTCTCTTTGAACTCGATCTCCTCATCCACTCTGCCTAAGGCTTAACAGTCTTCTTCGTGAAAGCAAAGCCATGGGTCCCTGAGAGAGAAATCCCTTTGATCCTGCCTATGTCGCTTATCTTAAGAATCAATTTAAAACTCCAGCTAGATCTCAAGGTTTCTCCAGTTCCACTGCTGGAGCCTTAGGTTTTATCATTCCAGACAGAGGTTGTAGAAATGGACAAGCTTTACAGATTATATTCTCGAACAATGAGAAAATTAAAACCAAAGCAACCTAAGTGGTTTCCTTTAAGTGTGTATATTCCTCAAGATAAATAGTACAGAGGGGTTGGGGATTTAGCTCAGTGGTAGAGCGCTTGCCTAGCAAGCACAAGGCCCTGGGTTCGGTCCCCAGCTCCGAAAAAAAGAAGAAAAAAAAAGATAAATAGTACAACAATTATTGAAGTCAATATTCAAACCAGTACCTTACATGGTACAGCTACTAGAAATTTCCAGGAATAAGAGATCATCAAAGATGCTGGTAATCTGTTAAGACATAGTTCTTTCATCCCAAAGACATGGCCTCCTGCTGTTAGAGCGTAATTTAGAACCAGCAGGCATCATTCTTACAACCCAGTGATGACTTAGAAGGACTCACCTCAAAAGTTGCCAAAACCTTCTTTAGCGTCAGCAGGCTTGGATCCTACAAGAAACTGGGTTTGTCCAGTCACTCAAAACTATTTTTCATCTTATGTTTTAAAGTATTTTATTTATTTACATCCCAACCCCTCATTCTGTCCCCCTTCCCATAGTTCCTCATCACACCTACCCCCATGCCTCTGAAAGGGGATTCCTTCTCTTCCCACCACTATTAGGCACCCCCTTACCTGGAGCCTCAAATCTCTCCAGGATTAGCTGCATCTTCTCCCACTGAGGCCAGACCAGGCAGACCTCTGCTGTATACGTGTCGGGGGTCTCAGACCAGCCTGTGTAGGCTGCCCAGTTGGTGGCTCAGTCTCTAGGAGCTCCCAGGGGTCCGGGTCAGTTGAGCCTGCTGGTCTTCCTATATGGACAAGCTCCCCTTCAGCTTTTTCCAGCCTTTTCCTAATTCAACCACAGGGGGCCCTGACCAGTCCAATGGTTGGGTTTAAGTATCTGTGTCTGTCTGTCAGCTGCTTGTTGGGCCTCTCAAAGGATGGTCATGATAGGCTCCTGTCTGTAAGCACAACATAGCACCAGTAATAGTGTCAGTCCTTGGAGACTCCCCCTTAAGATGAATCCCAAGTTGGACCAGTCACTGGACCTCCTTTCCCTCACTCTCTTCTCCATTTTTTTTCCTGTAGTTCTCTTAGACAGGAACAATTGTGGGTCACAAATTTTGACTGTGGGTTGATCACCCTGTCTCTCCACTTGAGGCCCTGTCTGTCTATTGGAGGTAGACTGCAAAAGTTCCCTCTCCCTACTGTTGGGCATTCTGGCTAAGGTCACCCTCATTGAATCCTGAAAGTCTCACCTCCCAGGTCTCTGGAACTTTCTAGAGGTTCCCATCCCCACCCCTCACCCCCGAGGCTGCATATTTCCCCTGGGCTTCTCTCATGCTCCCCCCTACCTGATCTTTTCCCCCTTTTCTCCCCCCTCCTGCCCTCTCCCACCCAGATTCCTCCCTCCCTCTGCCTCCCATGTTTATTTTGTCCCCCTTCTGAGTGGAATTGAGGCATCCTCACTTGGACCTTTCTGCGTTTGAAACTTCTTATGATCTATGGGCTGTATCCTAGCAAAAGACGCCATCATTAGGATAAATCAGTAACATACAGATTAATCTTCACTAACCCTCCATTTGGCAGAGAGCTAATACCCAAAATATATAAAGAACTCAAGAAGTTAACCCACAACAAAACCCAAATAACCCAATTAAATAATGGGGTACAGAGCTAAACAGAATTCGAAACAGAAGAATCTCAAATGGCTGAGAAGCACTTAAAGGAATGTTCAAAGTCTTCAGTCATCATGATACGGAGGTGGGAGTGATGTGGATGTGGGGAGCACCCTCATAGAAGTAGGGGGAGGAGAGATGGGATAGAGGGTTTATGTAGGGGAAACCTGGAAGGGGGACAGCATTTGAAGTGTAAATAAATAAAATAACCAATAGAAAAAGTTAATCTAAAGATATGAGTCTTATAGAAAGAAGATAAAGAGATCAAGTTTCACCTATATATGTAAACCTGGCACACTGATGTCAGTGGACGTTGGCTGAGATAACTCAGAGCCACTCCCCAAAGACCTCTTCCTCTTCACCTTTTCAGACAAACCCTATTTCTTACCCTTTAACATCCTTCAAATACTCTGAGGATCAAGGCTTCCGTCCCGACTCTGATTAGGGAATTGAAGCATCTTCATTTGGTTCTTCCTTCTGGTTATAGCCTGTGGGTGGTAGCCTGCATACTCTGTACATTTTGGCTAATAGCCACTAATCAGTGAGTAATTGCTATGCATATTCTGTGGGGTCTGAGTTACCTCACTCAGGATATTATCTAGCTCCCTCCATTTGCCTGTATATTCATGATGTCCTTGTTTTTAGTGCTTTGATAATATTCCATTGTGGAAATGAACCACATTTTCTGTATCCATTCTTTGGTTGTGGGGTACCTGGGTGGCTTATAGCTTCTGGCTATTACAAATAAGGCTGCTATGAACATGGTGGAGCACGTACGTGTCCCTATTTCATGATCTGGAGCAGCCATTCTCTGCAGCGGTGTGGGGTTAACATGGCAGGATGGGAAGGTCTTGTTTTAGTTGTCTCCTTTAAGTCCTGTGGCATTGAGAGAGGAGACTATTTAAAAATCTTTCTTTGCATTTCGTTGGCCTCAGGAAGAGTCCATCAGGAAAGGGCCTCCCATGGGAATATGGCGTTGTGCTGGCTTTTACACAAAGGCTTAAGTTATTTGCTACCTGGACAGTTATACGTGATCGTACACTAAATTTAGGATAGTGTGAACTCTGAGAGTGTAACTTGGGCTTAGGGCAGAGGGCGCGTCGGGTCATAAGCTTATTGAGACGACTTCTAGTGATTTATTTGGTCACACCTGCTTACGAGGCTCAGCAAGCTTTAGAAATTGTAAATTAGGCCCAGGACCATGTTTCCACCTCCTCCCCAGACTCTCTGCAGATCCAGCTCGATCCCGCGAGAAGCGTCGCTGTTACCAGCTCCGGACTCTGTGCCCCTCGACACCATGTGATCTCAGGAAGCAAACTCCAGACGTACCAGAACATTCTTGGCAGTTTGTCCGTTCCATTTCACAGACCCTCTGCCGAAAACAATGTATGAACCTCTAGATTGCAAATGCTCTCGCTAACGATTTTTAGAGACTTTCAGTTTTTGACTTCCTGCCTGCAGGAAGGAAATGGCAGTTGGCAGTGTGGACAACAGGTGTTCCTCTGGACGGAATGATATCTTCTGCTTACTAAAATAAAAAGCTCTGCATCAACAGTCCTATGTGGAAGTGAATTCAGAACCACAGGGGCCAGTCATTCCAGCACAGATCCAGCTTCAGAAACCAAATGTGTTCTCTGTCAGGAAGTTCTGACGACCGCCGGCCTGACAGGCAAGTGCAGGCTGAGGCACAGGCCTCTCCGATCAGTTTTGGACTTTTTCAAGTAAAGCATTTGAGCGGTTCGAAAATGGCCTTTATGTTTCGGTGCAGTGGCATGGCAGATTGTCAGGGAACTTAGGAGGGGAAGCATCGGGACTGAAGTACGCAGCCCTCTGTTGGAGGGTAAATGGTTAGCAAAGTCCTCTTGCAACTCCCCAATGATTGTGCCTCCAAATCTAACCCTGGCATTGTTTCGTCCTGGTTGTTAGCGTGATGGTGTTCTTTTCTTCAGCCCAGTGAGCTGGTTGCTCGATCAGTCATTCCCTGCCTGCCATTCTATTAATTAGAGTTAGAGCAAATGAGACACTAGGAGATGAAGGCTGAAATCACTGGAGCTTCTGTCTTGGGCCAGACAAGCGCCAGGCAGTTCTCTCCCAAACACCTCTGTTCGTGCTCATGTCTGTTTTTGAGGGCACACATGTTGGAAAAAATTTGGGAGACACCGTAGCACTGGCATCTACAAAACTTTTGTTAGTGTCTGGAAAAGACCAGAAACATTGCCTAACACCAAGCATGAAATTAGTTGTGTAAGACCCACCCCCCTTCCTCGTCCCACCTACGCCCCAACCCACTACTTTGTCTTCCCTCTCTGGCCTTGGGACTCTAAAGAGCTATGTGATGAGGGAAGGAGACATAGGAAGAGTGAGTATGACTGAGCACATAAGTAAACCTGTGTGCTGAATGAGTGTGCCGATCACACAGGACAGATGGTTCTCGATCGCTATCTCCTGCAGTGTGAGAAGCAGCATTCCCTTGGAAAAAGAGAGGCCTTAGCCATGACTGGGGGCTGTGCCTTCTGCAGCTGCTCTGTGCTCCCCATCCCTCCCACGAATGTGTGTTAAGAGCTTGTTCTGTGCTGGGCACTGTGCTGAGAAATGATGAGTCAAGGCTTAGGGCAGATGTTTCCTGCTTTCAAGGAGTATATGGGCTTCCTGGAGATCCAGCAGGCAAACCAGGATATAGATAGCTGTAACTGCGAGCAGAGACGGTTTCCAAAAGCTTTTGGCACGAAGGAGGTAATGCCACATCCTACTTGGGAAAGGTGCCTAGAGGAAGGTTGGGCAGGAGGAAGCACTTGAGGTGGGCGCTGCTGCAGGATGGCTGTGACGAGTCTCGAGGCTTCTTCAAGAGCCTGACACAGCGACCCAGCTTGATGGGGAGATGGTTTCCATGCCTTTGTCCTGCTTGATGTTTGTGGCTGTGTGGCTTTTTGCTTGTGTTTAGTTTTTCCACTCAGAGGTTAAGTGGAAGTGAAATGTGTTTGTCTAGCTTCTGCCCAAGGGAAAGTGAGGAATGTAAATTGATAAATGAAAGTGCATATATATATATAGATATGTGTGTGTACATATATATATACATATACATACATATGTATATATACACATATATGAACACATATGCACACATATATATGCACACACATATATGTGCACATACATATGCACATATATAATAAACTTTTAATGTAATTGCAATAATTATTTTAAAGTTACTTTTGTTTTCTCTGTATGAGTGTTCGGCTGTAATGTATACTAGGGCAGCACACGCATATTTTGTTCCCTTGGGGACCAGAAGAGAGTGTCAAAACCCCTGAAACTGGATTGCTGTAAGTCATGTGGGTGCTGAGAATCCAACCTGCGTTCTTCACAAGATCAGCAAGTGCTCCTAACTGTTGGGCCATCTCTCCAGCCCACTTGCAGTGATTTTAAAATACATTTTTCTTACTCTAAAATTGCTTTCCAATCTTTTAGAACCATTTAGATGATGACAAAACTAGTGAAAAGGGTGTTTTTTTTTTGTTGTTGTTGTTTGTTTTTGTTTTTAAATCTCCCTCCTATACTGCTCTCCCCCATTTTCTAGACACAACACTGTCAGTTTGATGGGTATCTTTCTGAATTTTAAATTTATATGAATATCTAAAACTACAACAATTTAATATAGAAATGAGGTTGTGTCCCCGAGAGTTAACCCCAGTCTCTGCGCCTTACTGCTTCCTTCTCCTCTTAGCTCTCAAGACCCCACACGCTATTACAACCGTTTTCAGAAGAGATGGTTTTCCATTCCCTCAGGCAAAGACAATGCTGCCCCAGTACTTAGAGCCTGCTCTGAGTCAGGAGAAAGAGCAGTAGAGGTCCAGCTCAAAGAACAGCCTTGC
Source organism: Rattus norvegicus (assembly GCF_021556685.1). Classification (NCBI taxonomy): domain Eukaryota; kingdom Metazoa; phylum Chordata; class Mammalia; order Rodentia; family Muridae; genus Rattus; species Rattus norvegicus. The sequence goes on from NC_141550.1 coordinate 83,967,981, forward strand.
ACTTTCTACATTTCTTCTCAGTGTTGTGTTTTCTTCGGAATCATCAGTCTTTGTACATGTCAGTTCTGAAGGTTTTTTTTTTTTCATTACACCTAAGCCTTATTTTTTCTTAATGCTCACAGTAAGCAGTGGTGTGTGTGTGTGTGTGTGTGTGTGTGTGTGTGTGTGTGTGTGTGTATGCGCGCGCGTGCGTGCGCGCATAAGCAGTGCACAATGTACATGTGGACATACAAGCAGAGCACAGTGAGCCCCTCTTGTAAGGGTTCATATGAGCAGTTGAGGCAGCACCAGTGTGGGTGTTTCTCGGTCTGCTTACTATCCTCGTCATCCCACTCTCTGGGTGGACATCATCCTTCCACTGATTCTTCTGCTCCCTCTGCATCTGGCTTCGGCTTGTAAGTCGTCCATCGCATAGTTACTGTCTTAGCTAATTCCTCTGTGGCAGTGATAAATACACTGGCTGAAACAGCTTACAGGGGAAGGGTTTATTTTGGCTCACGATTTGAGGATATCGTCCATCACGGATGGGAAGCTATAGAAGCAGGACTTGAGACAGCGGTCACATTCCATTCACAATCAGGAAGCAGAAAGAGAGGGGACGGCTTGTGGTCAGCTGGCTTTCTCATTGGACTCAGTCTGGGACCCTGGGTGGCATGGCACACAGTAGGAAGGTTTCTCCACCTCTTTCAGCTTAATTGAGATAAGCTGTTTGTCATAGTCAGGGGTTTTTATTGCTGTGAAGCAAAAGCGTGACCACGGCTATTGGTTCTTATAAAGAAAAGCATTTAGTTGGGACTGGCTTACAGGTTCAGAGGTTTAGTCTGTATTATGACTAGAAGTGTGGCAGCACGCAGGTAGACATGGTGCTGGAGAGGGAAGCAAGAGTTCTACATCTGGATTGGCAGGCATCAGGAAGAGAGAGAGAGCCACTGGGCTTGGCTTGGGCATTTGAAACCCCAAAACCTACTCCCATGGATACACTTCCTCCAACAGGGGCACACCTATTCCAATAAGGTCACACCCCCTAATGCCACTGCCTAAGCATTCAAATGACTGTATGGGGGACATTCTTATTCAAACCACCACACCAATATAGGCGTGGCCAGAGGCTAATCATCTAGACAATCTCACATAGCTATGCCCAGAGTTTTATCCCCTTGGTTATTCTAGATCCTGTCAAATTGATAATCAATTTAACCATCACAGTTACAAACTAATTGACCATGTGTCAGGGGTAGCTTGAATAGATACAGTTAGTTAAACTTGTTTTAATTCTGACTAAGAATAATGGCCCTTGTAGCTTACCCGATCCTTCCTATGCTGGTTTGGTTTTTGTCAGCCAGGGAACAGAGTCGCCCATCAATTGAGAAAATGTGTTCATCAAATCAGTCTGTAGGGGGTAAGTCCTTACATGGCTTCCAGGGATTGGCTTGACCAGGGTAGCCAAGGAAAGAAACAATGATAGACGTATGAACTCAAGGACATAGAACAGCTGCAATCAGTTGGACTGGGGTCTCTGAAGGAGAAACCACGGCACCCAGGGAGCTCAGTGTGTTTAGCAGATGCACTGGAATAGGAAGGCAGGATTATTGCATATGGCTGAATAAAAGTAGGAGCAGACTCTGTAGGAAAGCAGTCTTCAGGCTGTAAACATCTGGGTCAGTCATGGCATAGAAGCTATGGTGGGCATTCTCTGCACACACTGGCAGCATCCACATATGGACCAGACGTGCTTAGATATTTCTCTGAGCCTAACCCTTTGCCGTTTGCCCGTGGATCTGAGGCTATGGTCTTTGCTGTAACCGTGGCCATGTCAATAACATATTTACTCAGGCCTTTACATACTCAGGGCTTCCACTGCTCCTCATAGGTAGACAAGGCGGTGGGGGCATTGTTTGGATTAATGACTGATATGGGAAAGTCTGGCCCATTGTGGGTGATGCCAGCCCTGGGCAAGTGGTCACGAGAACAAACTATGGCCTGGAGCCCAAGCCAATAAGCAGCATTCCCCCATGGCCTCTGCTTCAGTTCCTTCCTCCAGATTCCTTGCCTGGAGTTCCTGCCCCGACTTCCCCTCAAGATGAATTGTAAGCTGTAAGATGAGAGACCTCTCCCCCACAAGTTTGTTAGTGTTCTAGCATAGCAACAGAAGCAAATTAGAACACTCCTCATGTTTCTTAGTTAACATTCCCGAGAGAAAAAGTCTGACGGGCCGATGGGACTTCAGGTCTTTGGTAGATTGCCAGATGTTCCACAGCCCTGTGTCCTTCGTTCAGGAGGATGTGACTGAAGAAGGGTGGAGGAATTAGACAAGCAGTTTTTCCCAGCCTGGATCTGTCCCGCATGTTCTATAAAAATTTCCAGGTTCCATTATGCATTTGGAATCATTTCCCAGAGGGGGATGGCAGAGATTTGCATACATTACATATTCAGTGGATATGTAAATTAGCCAACGTTTATTCACGCAGTACTGGGCTCTCAGAGAGCAGGAATGACAGTTGGAGAGATGGCTTAGGGGTTAAGAATACGGCTCTTGCAGAGAAAACAAGTTCAGCTCCCGGCACCCCTGTCTGCTGGCCCATAATTGTCTGTACTCCTTCACACAAATAGAGATTTAAGAAAACATCAAGCCCTGGCAGGGGTGGCACACATCTTTAATCTCAGCGCTTGGGAGGCAGAGGCAGGCAGGTCCCTGTGAGTTCGAGGCCAGTCTGATTTACAGAGCGAGTTCCAGGATGTCCAAGGTTACACGAAGAAATCCGGTCCTGAAAAGCCAAAATTAATTAATTAATTAAAAGAAGAGGGAAAATCGCTTTTTTTTTGTATTGCTGTTCATGTCAGTGCTCGCTCTCCACATAGGGGACATTGATTTTATGAGGACTCAGTGGGCTATTCTGATGTCACCTTCCCCTGGACCTACCCTGCTGGCTCTGCTGACCACGGCAGCTCTCTAGCTCTCTCTCTGCAGTGTCTCCAACATCCCTCGTTCCTCTCGCTCATCCTTCTTATCTTCCCTTTCTCATGGCAAAGACAAAGCTGTCCCACCCTTCAGCTTCGACGTAGCGTGGAGTTTATATCTCTGGCCTTTGCTCTCCGCTGTGCTGCTGTTGACAGGTTTGTTCTTTCTATTGGACTGTGAACACTCTCAGAGCAAGAAGCTCTGTCGTTCATCTTCGCCCCAGAATACCTAGTAAGAGGATCGCCATGGTGCCCCAGATCAGTCTTATGAAGGAAGTGTTGTCCATGGATATATATGTATGTTAGGTATTTCATGTGATTTTTGGGCAAGATGAGTTGCTCTGAGTATGCAAATCCTGGTCACCGGTTTCTATTAATTCTGTGACAGTTTCCTGGCCAGCGAGCAAAGAACAGTGTAAATTCGTGCTGCACACCAATCTGTGACTAATGAATGAAGACCTTGGCAGGAGAAATCCCGGTTAGAAGGCTGAAAAACTCAATCCAAACTTCTTTTCTCAGAACGTTGAAGGATTGTAAAGAGTAGTTTTGAAGATGAAGACTCGGAGGGAGAGTGCCTCTCTGCGTGAGCTTACTTACATATAAAAGGGGGACCGAAAGGTGTAATCTAGTAAATGAAACATTTTTTAACTCTAGAATTACATTATTGTAAGTGGTTCTATATCGTAAGGGCTGTGACTCTTGTGCATATTTACCCAGAAGCATTGCATTTGAAAAAGCAACAAACAACAGCTCCTCAAACAAAACCTCTGTTTTTTTTTGTTTTTTGTTTGTTTGTTTGTTTCTGTTTTTGTTTTCACCGGTGTTTCATGCTTGAGAGTTCATCTGACGTCTAGTAGGGCATGCGTAAATACATTTAGTGGTCACTCCTCCAGAGGTTCTGTTTCTTTAAGAGAACTATGACTGTTAACTCAGATCATTGAACCATATGAGGGTCAATAAAAGAATAAAATCCCTGGTTAGCGATTCGAGTACAAGGAACTTGATCCCAGTGTGTGTTTATATGCTGCTCACTGTGACCAGGGGAGTGCCAGGTCCTCGGCTGCTACCTGCTTGCTTCTCAGGATGGCTTCTGGCAAAATAATCAAGCTGGTGGTTTTTGAGCTGCTTGAGTTTGCTGCCTTCTCCGTTCCTACCCTTGTGATAATGGAACAGTTTGCGACTGCCTATCAGGGAACAAAGAACGGGTCTGAAAGGACTCACTATTGGCTCATTGTTTCCTGCTCCATCGCCTATGTGGCTGGAGTGAGTCTCTTGATCTGGGTTCCAATAAAAGTGGTCCTATACAAGAAACGGCATCTTTACAAGAAAATCATAGGATGGTAAGTAAAGGATCTCATTAGCAGGGGGCCCCTGCCTTGCTTTTATCCTTGCATAGGATGTGCCCGTGTATGCTAAGCAAGTGAACTTAGCACAAGAGTGTTCAAGATTAATAGTGACATCGCATGTAAGTTCCGTAAATGTATTGATGTTGTGGTATCTTTTATACCTTTTATGTCGACATCATCTACATTTTCTATGATCATTTTTCTTCCTAAATAACAAATTACATAAGTTAATGAGGTATGTTGGTTTGAATATCGCCAGTAATTCCTCAGTACACTAAATTATACAAAGTCTTCAGATTTCTCTACACACATCGTAATCACAAGCTTACAAGGCAGAATTTCACTTTTGTGCCAAATTAAAAGTAACATCTCCTTTCAAGTATTTACGTTGGACTTTGTTGGTCTAAGGCACAATTTGGCCATTCATTAACTGAGGCATTTTAGGCAACTTGATTACTAATTTTGAAAAATAAAAGAATGCTTTATATGGTCATAAGTCCTATTAATCCTTGCAGGGAGAAAATATGTCTGTGATAATTCAGAAGTACCTTTGATAAAGATTTGACATTTTGACATGCCTGTAACTCCAGCGATCACGAGGCAGAGACAGGAGAATCCATGGGTTCTAGGTCAGCCTGGGCGCTACATAGTGAGATCTTAAAAAGAGTGAAAACAATAACTTCAACATCTTCTTCTTCTTCTTCTTCTTCTTCTTCTTCTTCTTCTTCTTCTTCTTCTTCTTCTTCTTCTTCTTCTTCTTCTTCTTCTTCTTCTTCTTCCTCCTCCTCCTCCTCCTCCTCCCCCTCCTCCTCTTCCTCCTTCTTCTTCCTCCTCTTCCTCCTCTTCTTTCTCTTCTTCTTCTTCTTCCTCCTCCTCTTCCTCCTCCTCCTCTTCTTTCTCTTCTTCTTCTTCCTCCTCCTCTTCCTCTTCCTCCTCTTCTTTCTCTTCTTCTTCTTCTTCCTCCTCCTCCTCCTCCTCTTTCTCTTCTTCTTCCTCCTCCTCCTTCTCTTCCTCCTCTTCTTTCTCTTCTTCTTCTTCTTCCTCCTCCTCCTCTTCTTTCTCTTCTTCTTCTTCTTCCTCCTCCTCTTCCTCCTCTTCTTTCTCTTCTTCTTCTTCTTCCTCCTCCTTCTCTTCCTCCTCTTCTTTCTCTTCTTCTTCTTCCTCCTCCTCCTCTTCTTCTTCTTCCTCCTCCTCTTCCTCCTCCTCTTCCTCCTCTTCTTTCTCTTCTTCTTCTTCCTCCTCCTCCTCCTCTTCCTCCTCTTCTTTCTCTTCTTCTTCTTCTTCCTCCTCCTCCTTCTCTTCCTCCTCTTCTTTCTCTTCTTCTTCTTCCTCCTCCTCCTCCTCTTCTTTCTCTTCTTCTTCTTCCTCCTCCTCTTCCTCTTCCTCCTCTTCTTTCTCTTCTTCTTCTTCCTCCTCCTCCTTCCTTGGCCTGTCATCTTTGACTGATAAACTAGACAACAACCTCTGTTTTTAGATCTTCAGGTCTGGTTCTCTCCAATCAGGGATTTCTCTATTTTTTTTTCTGATAAGTTAAATTCTTTTCATCAGTGATCCTTTACTTCATGGTTGAGCAACACAGAGCAAATTTGAAAAGGGAAGAGCTGAGCACTGTAATATAATTTAGGGTAGAAATGTAAGAGCTGTATATACAATGATGTAGTAATCTTGGGAAGGATGCTGACACACAGAGCTGAAGTATGGGTGGAGATTACCAAGGATTCCACAGGTACAACACTGGAGGTGGTGAGGCCACTTTCTGTTCCCTAAGGGCAAGGCGTCTAAGAAGTAAATCATTTTGTGGTTGGGACGAAGCAGAGATTTTCCAATCTTGGTTTGAACTGAACCCATAGGTGTCTTAGAGGTGGACCATATCCCCAAAATGTCTTTGCCTTTCCAAGACTGTTAGATGAGTAAAGGATTTTGTGGAGACAGTGGCAGTTCCACTTGAAGGTGAGAAGAGGGGCGGGGATAATAGCCCACTGCAGTGCCCCTGCCCAAGGCTCTTGATTTTCCAGGTTTGTTCTCATATCAGCTCATATCTCCAGGACTTTATGCTCCAAATGTTTTTCAGGTGGCAAACTTTCCAATATAATTTATTATCAATATGGTGGGTATTAAGCTATAATGGCCTTTTTACAGATCCTGTGGGCCGAGGGTGTTATACATGGATCTTTATCTTTTAATTGTGGACCACTCCATACAGGTGCCTTACCTCAAAAAGTAGACATTGTGACGAATGTGTCATTAGTATCTCTCAAAGGAAACTGATACTCAGGAACACTTAGCAACTTTTCCAAGGTCAGTCTACTAAGTGATAGAACTAGGCTTTGGACTTTGGCCTGTCTCAATCCATGGTTCAGATTCCAAATACCTTCCAGACTATCTCTGATGAACAAGGTTTCAGGCCTGTAGGCAATTGAGGTTGAGTAGAACAGAAGTCCTTTGTTCCTAATCTTCAGGGCATGGCAAAATCTCATCCCTTTTGGAATCTACTCAAACTTCCTTTTTATATCAGTCCCAAGTCATCCCTGCATCTAAGTAAGTTAGTTGCCAAGACTTCATCTCTCAGTATTTTCTTCTGGGGAACCCTCTCCCACACTTCAGTTTCTGTTTTGGGGTGAGGCTGGCCTTAGGTGCTATCAGTGGTTTTACAGAGACGTCAACTTTATCTGTAATTTCGGTGAACTCTGCCACTATTTCCTCATGGGCACATTCATGGACGTTATCTCATAGTTACCTTCCAGGGTCGTTAAAGAGAGGAAACAGCTCATGAAAACAATCTGTAGGCATTTTACACACTCAGCAAAGCTAAACTTAGAGTTTATGGCAACCCAGTGAAGTTGGGTGTTACTGCTTTTACATTATATCTGAAAAAAAAAAAGAAACTTGAAGTGGTAACTTTGTCAAAAGACGTAGCTAGTTTGCCATGGGTCTGGGATCTGTAAGCCCAGAGCTGTCCAATTCAGTGCAATTTCTTTTATTTTTTTCTCCATCTTTATTAAATTGGGTATTTCTTATTTACATTTCGGTTGTTATTCCTTTTCCTGGTTTCCAGACCAACATCCCCCTAGCCCCTCCCCCTCCCCTTCTCTATGGGTGTTCCCCATCCTCCCCCCATTACCGTCCTCTCCCCAACAATCACGTTCACTGGGGGGTTCAGCCTTGGCAGGACCAAGGGGGTTCCCCTTCCACTGGTGCTCTTACTAGGATATTCATTGCTACCTATGAGGTCAGAGTCCAGGGTCAGTCCATGTATAGTCTTTAGGTAGTGGCTTAGTCCCTGGAAACTCTGGTTGGTTGGCATTGTTGTACATATGGGGTCTCGAGCCCCTTCAAGCTCTTTCAGTCCTTTCTCTGATTCCTTCAATGCAATTTCTTCTATTTTATGATTTTTTTTGTTTTCTTTTTGGCTTTGAAGGCTAAGCATGGTTTACTTTAAAGGCATTAGAATGTATCTTTCCCAGAGATGTTCATTACCCTAGCACTCACGCATGATTGCCAATGATATTGTGTAGGATTCCATTTGTTATTGGAACATATGGGTGGCAGCATAATGACACATTACAACTTCAAAGTCACTTCTGCATTTACCCCAGTGCAGTCACATGCAGGGTATTAAACCTTAATTGCTACATGAAGATAGCTTAAAAAAAACCCAGCAACTGTTAGTACACATAGATGGGATCACAAACATTACTCTTTTATTATTTATCGTTGCATAACTAGGTAGATAGTTGTTCATTTGAAGTTTCACAGATCCCTAAGTTCCTAGGTTTGATCTTGATGAGACTATTTGAGAACATCCTGGGAAAGACCACATGAACCCCATGAAACCGGTCTTTACAGAGAGAGGTACCAGAGAGCTAATCAAGAATCTGTCCAAAGAGCAGGAGTAAGAAAGAACGGACATGGGTTCAGATCTCAGCTTTGACATTGGCTTTATGTGAGTTATTTATATTCTCTGAGCTTTAGTTTTCTCAAGAAACAAAGCTTTTTCCTCAAGAAAAAATGTTTTCTCAGAGGAAATATAGTTGCCATTTAGGAGCACTTGGAGAGAGAGAGAGAGAGAGAGAGAGAGAGAGAGAGAGAGAGAGAGAGAGAGAGAGAGAGACTGCGATTGTGCATCTGAAGTCACTAGAACAGTGCCTCACGGCTTTATATAGATGTCAGCGTCACTGACCTTCCGATGAGCTGATTATTTCCGTTTAAAATGTGAACTTGTTTAATCCTTAGAGTAATCCCGAGAAATGGAATAAAATCAAGCTACAACTGAAGAAAAGCAGATGTTGACAGTGGTACTCTTAGAACTTGAAGTATTTTGTAGGATCCCTTTTGTCGTTTGCACATGAAAACTCACTACATCCTCAGAAGTTACTTTTGCATTTACACAAGTGCTTTGGGTTTCCTTTTCTCTGTGACCTACTGGACTGTGCTGTGAATTGACAAGGCGACCATAATTCTCCTTTATGAAGAGGAAGCATGTCACGGAGCTGAAGACTTACACTAAGTCAACAGAAGATATTGAACTTTCACTTGTACCAAACACTTCCTCGTTCCTTTAGACTTGTTGTCCCTTCTTGATTGCCTGTTATCATTCCTATGGATTAGGGAAAGGCTAAGTGGAATAAAGAAAAGCTACTTAAAGTAAATAACTAGGTGCATATGCCAACCCATGAGGGACACTATTTTCTGGAAGTTCAGAACACTCACTGGGGACAGGACAGCTCTGGAGGATGTATGGTGTGCCCATCCAGCTGCAGGGCCCAGAGCTATGTTCCAGGATTTCTCCCTAGTCCTTTTCATAACTTTCATACGACTATTTCAAACTAAGACATGTCAGGAATCTGTAGCAGTGTGAAGTTTCTTGAGTGACATTTTGAATTGTTAGGATTTTGCCATTGCTTTGTTTTAGGCTATGGTCATAGCAACAAAATAAGAACAAACACTTGTTGATCACCTCCAGTGTGCCATACATTCTTCTGAACATGTTGTCTATGAGTAACCCTGGCTGTCCTGAAACTTGCTCTGTAGACCTGGCTGGCCTCAAACTCACAAAGATCTATCTGCCCCTCTTGACTGTTGGGATTAAAGTCCTGGGCCACCACCACCCAGCAGCTGCATCCCTCTTGAGTAAAGATTTCTGAACATCAACTTTGTCCCTTAAAAATCAACTCGATGGCTGGAAGAAATCCCAGAGCTCAGTGTCTAAACTGTCTTGTACAAGATAGGTAGACCATTTGCCTCTTGTTTTTCTTTCTTTAAAACTGGAATCTTAGTAATTTCTGTGGTTTTAATTACCAGAATGGTCTTCCTTATTTATCAGACAAAACCGGCCATTGTGTACCTTCTGTCCCATTCTCTTTGAGACTTCGTCTCCCTTTATACATCAGTGAGCTTGGCTATGGCCAGGATTTCTGCTTATCCCGTCTCCAAACTCTGTCCCTATCATTCCTTAAGCACACTACTCATTGTCCAATCTATAAGCTGCCCATTCTCCGATGTCTCTCCAGGGTGACTTCTCTGAGTCGATCCCAAAGTCTCTCAGACAGATGAACATAGTCAGGTCACCCCCACTGGGCTCAGTCATGGCTCTGGCCATTCTGGTTTTGTTGTTGTTTGTTTTTTGCATTGTTTGTTTCCAGTTTGCAGAATCCCATCAGTCCTTCATGGCCATGGTTCCTGGGTTTTATACAGTTTTAGTAGTCTCCTTGGATGCTCCTTGGCTTTCTAATGTCTGGGTATCATATCTTCATATCCTTTTGATTCAAATGCTGACTTCAACCATCAATTCAACATCATGGGCTCCATTTACAGTCATGCCACCAGCTTTACAACTAAAGGTCCAGTTGATTAAAACTTCTAGAAGATTTACTTCGAAGAGGGGTTTCCTCATCGTGAACTTAAGCAACACCTACAAGCCCCCAAATGCATTAATGTCAGAGGTCATTACCTCTTTGTCTTTAGAACACTTTGTACTGAACATGCATTTAACACAGACGAGGCAAACAGGCAAGTGAAGGGGTAGTTGTATTTTCAAACCTGAATTCGGTAGTTTCTTCTACCCCCTCTTTTTATTTATTCTCCTCTCACACAGCACATCCCAACCACAGCCTTCCACCCCACACTATTCCTACTATCCTCTCCCCAACTTTTCCTCTCTCCCAGATCAACTGCTTTTCCATTTCCTTCCAGAAATGAGCAGGTCTCCCAGGGATATCAACTGAACAAGGCACAGCACTGTGGGAGAAGACTAGGCACAAGCCCTCATATCAAAGCTGGATGGAACAACCCAGTAGGAGGAAAATGGTCCCAAGAGCAGGCAAAGGAGTCAGAGACTCCCCAACTTCCACTGTTAGGAGTCCCACAAAATCACCGAGGTAAACAACCATAACAAATATGTGAAGGAGCTGCAGACTCATGAAGCCTCCATGATTGCTGCTTCAGTCTCTGTGAGCCCCCATGAGCCCTGTATTATGTACTACATGAACCATGTTCTCCTAGTGTCCTCAACCCCTCTGGCTCTAATAATCTTTCCTCCACCTCTTCTTCAGGGTCTCCCAAGCTCTGGAGGAAGGCTCTCTGAAGACAACTGGGCTAGACAACCATCTATGAGTATAGCAGAATATCATTAGGAATCATTTCATTATTTCATTGACTTTGGGGGACAGTTGTGTTTGGTTCTACCCTAGATTTCTTGGTTACTTCTGGTTCCTGGCCATCTAGACAGTGTTGGACATGGTCTCCCTCTCATGGCTCATGCCTCATGTTAGACTAGTAGTTGGCCACTCCCACAAGTTCTTCACCACCTTTATCTGAAGACATCTTGCAGGCAGAATATCTGCACACGTCTTGCAGATAGTCAAAGATTTTTGTGGTTTGCTTGGTGTCCCAATCCCACTACTGGAAGGTTTGACTGATTACTAGTTCAAGCTCCACATCCTCCATTCCTAGATGTCCACATTAGGATCATCCTCATAAGTCCCAGGAAGTTTCCACTATACTAGGTTTCTATTACTCCACAAATTCCCCCCTCTCCAGGTCCAAAATTGTCTCCCCATACTCTCTCCCTCAGTGTCTCTGTCACTCTCCTGATCCCTCCTGTTCCTACTCCTACACGCCCCTAGTACACCCACACAATCCGTTCAAGTTTCTCCTTTCTAGGGGGATCTAGGCATCTCTTCTAGAGCCCTCCTTATTACTTAGCCTCTCTAGGTCTTTGAATTGTAGTATGATCATCCTTTACATAACAGCTAATATTTACTAATAAGAGTCCATAGCATGGTCTGGGTTACTTCATTCAGGATGATTTTTTTTCTAGCTCCATCCATTTGCCAGAAAATTTCATAATGTCACTTTTTTTGTTTGTTTGTTTGTTTGTTTGTAAACTGATGAGTATTACTCCATTGTGTACATGTACCACATTTTCTTTATCCATTTTTTTCAGTTGAAGGACATCTAGGTTGTCTCCAGTTTCTGGCAACTATGAATAAAGCTACTATGAACATAGTCAAACAAATGTCCTTGTGGTAGGCTGGAGCATCTTTTGAGTATATGCCCAAGAGTTGTTTGGCTGGTTCTTGAGGTAGATCAATTCCCAATTTTCTGAGGAACATCCACGGAGGAGTGTTTCCTTTGTTTCACTTCCTTGCCAATATGAGCTGATGCATCTGATTTTAATCTTACCCATCCTGACAGGTATAAGAAGGAATCTCAGAGTAGTTTTGATTTGCATTTCCCTGATAGCTAAAGATGCTGAAAACTTTGTAAGTGTTTCTTGGCCATTTAAGATTCCTCTATTGATAATAATCTGTTTAGATCTGAACTTCATTTTAATTAGATTATTTGGTTTGTTGATTCTCATTTTCTTGAGTTCTTTGTATATTTTGAGTATTAGTCCTTGATCAGATGTGGAGTCGCTAAAAATCTTTTCCCATTCTGTAGGCTGCCATCTGCCATGTTTTCCTATCAACAGTGTCCTTTGCCTTATAGGAGCTTTTCAGTTCCATGTGGCCCCATTTATTTATTGTTATCTTAGTACCTACACTATCAGTGTTCGCTTTAAGAACATTGTGCCAATGGTTCAAGGTTATTCCCTACTTTCTGTTTTATCAGGTTCAATGTGTCTGGTATTATATTGAGGTCTTTGAACCACTTGGACTTGAATTTTGTGCAGATGATAAGTATGGAATAATTTACATTCTTGTACGTGCAAACATCCAGTTAGAGAAGGATCATTTGTTGAATATGCTTTCTGTTTTCCAGTGTGTATTTCTACCTTCTTTATAAAAAAAAATCAGATGTTCATAGACGTGTGAACTTATGTCTGGCTTCTCGATTCAATTCAATTGACCAATGTGTCTGGTTTTATGCCAATACTATGTGTTTTTTATTGCTATGCCTCTGTTAGAGCTCGAAATCAGAGATGGTGATATCTCCAGAAGTTCTTTTATTGTTCGGGCTTGTTTTAGCTATCTATTTTTACTGGTAGTGCTGGTCTTGTTTCTACATATGAAATTGAGTATTATGTTTTCAAGATCTCTAAAGAATTATGTTGGAAGTTTGGTGGGGATTGCATTGAATCTTTAGATTACTTTTAGTAGATGGCCAGTTTTACCTCATTAATCCTATCTATCCATGAGCATGGGATCTTCCCATCTTTTGCCATCTTCAATTTCTTCAAATACTTCAAGTTTTTGTCATCAGGTCTTTCACTTGCTTGGTTAGATATTTTATATTGTTTGTGACTATTGTGAAGGGTGTTGTTTCCTTAATTTCTTCCTAGAGAACTATTTTTTTTTCTTTTAGTTAATCTTGTATCCAGCCACTTCACTGAAGGTGTTTATGTAGGAATTCCCTGATAGAAGTTTTGGGATTGTTTATTTACATTATCACATCATTTGCAATCAACAATACTTTGACTTCTTCCTTTCTCATTTGTATCCCCTTGATCTCCATTGGTTGTCTTTATTGCTCTAGCTAGAACTTCAAGTACTGTATTGATTAGATATGAAGAGAAATTTTAATTTTATGTGTATGGTACTTTGTGTGTATGGGTATTTGTATTTTTAAACCTGGATTCAGTAGTTTCCTTCCCTCACACTTTTATTTATTCTTCTCTCATATAACACACCACAAACACAACCTCTCCACCCATCACTATTCCTAGTACCTCCCCCAACTTTTCCTCCCCCCCAGATCTACTCCTCTGTTCCCTCCAGAAAAGAGCAGGTCTCCCAGGGAAATCAACTGAACAAGGCATAACAAGATACAGTAAGGCTAACTCTCATAACAAAGCTGAATGAGGCAACCCAGTAGGAGGAAATGGGTCCTAAGAGCAGGCAAAAGAGTCATAGGCTCCCCAGCTTCCACTGTTGGGAGTCTCACAGAATCCCCAAGCTAAACAACTGTAACATATATCCCATGGACAGGCTTGTCTTGTTCCTCATTTTAGTGAAATTTGAGTTTCTCTCCAATTACGTTGACTGCCTATAGGCTTGCTGTAAATTGCCTTTTTTATGTTTAGGCATTTCTCTGATATCCCTAATCTCTCCAAGACTTATATCATGAAAGGGTACAGGATTTTGTTAAAGGCTTTTTTGAATCAAGTGAGAAGATCAAATAGTTTTTTTTTCCCTTTCAGTTTGTTTATATGATGAATTACATTGACTGTTTCTCATGTGCTGAACTATCCATGCATCTCTGGCATAAAGCTTACTTAATCATGGTGGATGATCTTTTTGATGTGTTCTTGGATTAATTTTGGGAATATTTATATTGAATATTGTGCTTCTATGTTCATAATGGAAATTGGTCTATAATTCTCTTTCTCTGTTGAATATTTGTGTGGTTTGGGTATCAGGGTACTGTGGCCTCATAAAATAAATTAAAAAAAATAAAAAAAATAAAATAAAATTAGTTCCTTCTGTTTCTATTTTGTGGAGTAATTTGAGGAGTATTGGCATTAAGTCTTCTTTGAATGTGTGGTAGAATTCTTTGCTAATACAATCTAGCCCTGAGTATTTTTTTTTTTTTGCTTTGGAGATTTTATGGACTATTTCTATTTCTTTTGAGGCTATAGGTCTATTTAAGTTGTTTATCTGAATTTAACTTTGGTAAGTGGTATCTATGAAGAAAATTATTCATTTCTTTAAGATTTTACAATTTTGTGCAGCATAGGTTTTTAGATGATTCTTTGGATTTCTTTCACGTCTGTTTTTATGTCTCCCCAGTTTTGTTAATTTGGATATTCTTTCTTCATCTTTTAGCTAGTTTGAATAAAGTTTTATACATCCTGTTGGTTTTCTCAAAGAACCACCTCTTTGTTCCACTGATTCTTTATATTCTCTTTGTTTCTATCTTACTGATTTCAGCCCTCCGTTTGAGTATTTCCTGCCATCTACTCCTCCTTGAAGAGCTTGCTTTTTTTGGTTCTATAGCTCTCAGGTGTGCTGTTAAGTTGGAGAACGAGATCTTGCCTATTTCTTCATGAAGGGACTTAGTGTTGTGAACTTTCCTCTTATCATTGCTTTTATTGTGTCCCCTAAGTTTGGGTATGTTGTACATTTATTTTCATTAAATCTGAGCAAGTCTTTCATTTCTTTCTTTATTTCTGTCTTGACTCAGTAAAGAGTTTTTCAGTTTCCATGAGTTTGTTAGACTTTCTGTTGTTGTTGATGATGATGCAGGTGTTTATTTCATTCTTCTTGCATCTGTTTAGACTTGCAGTCAGTTTTAGAGAGAGCTCCATGAAGTGCGGAGAAGGCATATTCATTTATGTTTGGGTAAAGTGCTCTGTAAGTATGTTAGATGCATTGGTTTACAGTCTAGCTCCAGTAGTTCTCTATTTTAGTTTTTGTCTGGATGACCTGTCCATAAGTGAGAGTGAGTGTTGACATCTCCCACTCTGTGGGTTTGATGTATGATTTAAATTTTAATAGTTTTTCTTTTACAAATGTGGGTGCCCTTGCATTTGAGGCAAGTTAAGAACTGAAATGTCATTTTTGTGGATTTTCCTTTGATGAGTATTAGGTACCTTTTCACCTTCCTTGAGAAATTTTGGATTAAAGTCTATTTTGTTAGATTCTAGAATGGCTACAATTTGCCTCTTACATTTATTTACTTGGAAAATCTTTTTCCAACCCTTCACTTTGAGGTAATATCACCTTTTGATGTTAAGATGTGCTTCTTATATGTAGCGCAAGGATGAATCCTGTCTTTGCATCCATTCTGTTATTCTGTGTCTTTTTATTGTAGAACTGAAACCATTGATATTGAGAAGTATCAATGACTGATGACTGTTAATTCCTGCTATTTTGTTGTTGTTGTTGTTGTTGGTGGTGGTTTGTCTCTGTGTGTTTCTCTTCATTTGGTTTTGTTGGCATGAAAGTATTTAATTCTTGTGTTTTCATGTATATAGTTAACCACCTTTTCTTTCTAGTATTGTCTGTATAGCTGTTTTGTAGATAGATATTTTCTAAATTTGATTTTGTCATGAAATATTGTTTTTTCCATCTATCATGATTGAAAGTTTTGCTGGGTATAGCACTCTGGGCTGCATCTGTAGGCTTTCTAGTGTTTGTAGGATACTTGTCCATGCCTTTCTCACCTTGAAAGACTCCATTGAGAATTTGGGTATAATTTTAATAGGTTTATCTTTATATGTTACTTGCTATTTTCCCCTTGCAACTTTTAATACTCTTTTTTGGTATGAATGTTTAGTGTTTTGATTATTATTCAATGAGGGTACCTTCTCTTCTGGTCCATTTATTTGGTGTTTTGTATACTTCTTTTACCTTTATAGGTATCTCCTTCTTTAGATTGGAAATTTTTCTTCTATGATTTTGTTGAAGATATTTTTCTGTGCCTTTGATTTAGGATTCTTCTTCTATTCCTATTATTTTTATATTTGGTCTTTTCATAGTGTTCCAGACTTCCTGGAATTTTTGTGTCAGGAATTGTTTAGTTTTAACATCTTCTTTGATTAGTATATCTATATTTTCTATGCCTGAGATTCTATTTTCCATCTCTTGTATTCTATTGGTAATGTTTGTATCTGTGGTTCCTGTTCACTTACCTAAATTTTCCATTTCTAGATTTCCCTCAGTTTGTGTTTTCTTTATTTCCTCCCTTTTTGTTTTCAGGTTTTCAATGTTTTCATTCATTTCCTTCAACTCTGTGTGTTTCTTTGTTCTTTCTTGGCATTCTTTAAAGGATTTATTCATTTCTTCCAATTTTTGTTTGTCTTTTTCTTGATTTCTTTTAAGTGATTTATTCACTTCATTAAGGACCTCTACCGTCTTCCTAAAGTTCATTTTAAGGTCTTTCTCTTGTGCTTCAGCTGTGTTGGAATAGTCAGGGCTTAGTTACTGTATTCTTAAGCTGGTGTTTTGGCAACTGGGTTAGGGGTGATTGTAGGTCTACATGCTGATTTCTAGGCTTTGCTTTGTTGGGTGGGTATTTTGCTCCTTGTTTGCTGTTTTCTCTCCAGTCTCTGGCCTGTATGGTCTGCTATTGAGAAGGGTTTTTTTCCTGCCCATCTTGGCACTTGTAGAGAGTAGGGGGTGTGGGAGGGGGAATTGGGGAGAGTGTTGTGGCAGTGCTGAGAGGGTAGAGAGGTTCTGCAGGTAGGCATCTACCTGGAGTTCTGATCGGTGTGGCTTCTAGTGCGGCAGGAAGTCTCCCTCAGTCTCCATAGACTATGGAGTTTCACAGATGTGCAGCTTATCTAGTCTTCTGGCAAATGTGGCTTATGCCTGTCCAGGGGTATTTCTCAGTTATGTGAGAACTGAGAAAGCAGGTTAGGTCTTTCAGGTGGCTGCCCTGCCTTCCATTAGTTTATTTTTATTCTGATTTAATATAATTTATACCAGTTTAAACCACTTCTCTATTCAGTTGAAACCTTAAGCTCTTGATAGTATCACTATGGATGTTGAGAGCCTGACTTGATTCTGTTTTGTCTACAAGTCAGCTGAAGACAACTTCCTTACTTCCTGTCAAGTCACATAAAATGTCTTAGCCTAAATGATCTTACTGGAAATTCTTCGGGTTCACAATAATCTACCAACGCACTCTAATGATTTAAGAAAAATAAGGGCTTGCATAAATAGCTATAACTTTAGCTCTTTGACTTCTTCCCAGTTCCCAATTTCTCAATAATACAATCCTCTTCTAACTAAACATTTACATATGAGCCATTCACTGCCTGGAAGGATTGTCCCCCCCAAACTGACATCAGGGATTCAAATTATCATATCTCTGGCATTTAAGACTGTCTACCTGCTACACTCATATACCTTTCCCAACTATCTCAGTAGGCAAAATCTTCATTTAGTTGATGCCGTTTGCAAACAATTATAGAGAGACCTTTCACCACACAAGGCATTGCAATTCTTCCTCAAAGATTGTGGTCTACTGTAGAAATTATGCAACTCTGCATGGAAAATACTGATGTAATATTGACACTAAGGGAGAGTTTTATTATTATATGTCTATATGAATGTATGTCTGTATGAGTGTCTGTCTGTATGTATGCACATATGTGCATGTGCTTTTGTGTGTGTTACGTACATATGTATGTGTGCATGTATAGAAGCCTGGAGTTGATGCTGTCCAATGTTATTTTTTTTGATGGCGTCTTTCTCATTGAACTATCTAGCTATCTTGGCTACAAGGGCCCTGTTTCTGCCGAGACTGTAGGGACACACTGTGCTGCTTGGCTTCTCATGTATCTCCTCACACTTGCACAGCCAACACTTGACTACTTGCTCCCTCACTGATAACTCTAAAAATTATTCATTATGCCCCACCCTGTCTCACTCCATCAGCCCACCACGGTGCCTTGAATGAAGTAGGTTTTCAAGCTTGGGTATGTGTGGCCACAGGTTTCAAAGTAGAGAAAAGCTCACAGTGTAGACTTAATTTGAGCTGAGCTTGAAAAGAAGAGGGTAGACGGTATCTCCACAGGTGAGGATGGATAACGAGCTGACCGGGGAAGAAGTAGATATGTTTTAAGAAGTGGTGGAAGACCAATGTGTTTCCAAAGGAGCCAGCAGAAAGAAAAGAGCTGTGTAGCGTCACAGCCATTGGGAATATGGGATTTGCAGTCAGAACACCCTGGATTAGAGATCAGCTTTTACATCCCAGTGGAGGGCCTGGAGTGAATGAATTAAAGCATCCTCACCAGCTTCAGCAACAGTTAGAGGCTTTTGTGGGTGGGGTCTGGGTGATTGAAACACCGTATTCACTGAAGCACTCAGCATTCAGTAGTAACTTAGAAGATAGTACAAGAGTGTTCTTGTTTGGGGAGTTAACGGATTCAAGGGAGACTTTAGGCAGGAAACATTGATTTAATGACTTAGGGAAAAGAGAATCTTGCAGGTTTCTTAGCAGAGAGTCATTTCCCAAGTAAATTATCTGACCTCTCCACCCACCAAGCTTCCTCCATGAGTAATCTCAGGGCCAGACTTGCTGCACAAACAAGAAGTTTTAACCCATTGGGGTTGAGCTTGGTCTTCTTGTCCTGAGCTCACCTCTTGGGAGAACCTTTTCATTGCACTTTCAATGACCATGACTGTTGAAGTCACAGGGCTTGTGCTTTGGTAATAGTCACGTGGCATTACACCACTGGTCTTCTTTCCCTCTGTGCTGTGTGTATTCAGTGGCATCCAGTTAGTTTAACTGTAAGTGGATATTCAAAGACACTGCTAATATTCTAGCTGAAATCCTTATCTTCTAGAGTTATGCTGCAATGTTTGAAAATCGCCAGAACAAACTGTATGAACGTGGTAACATAACAAAACTTGTCATCTCAAAATCGTAGACACTTAGGAGTCTGAAGTGGGAGAATGTGCGCTGTGCTCACCGGGAAGTATGGTGAGCCAGCCATCTTTCCATTTTCTGGTCTTGAGTTCCATGATCACATGACATTCTTCCTGGCATTGCTCTCCAGATATTCCCTTTGTGCGTGTGCTTCCAAAGCCTTCCTATAACATTGACTTAAACGTCTTTCCTAATATCCTGTTTTAACTTAATTACTTTAGTAAAACATTATTTTCAAATAGTTTCTATTCTGAGGGACTAGAAATAGGGACTCAACCATAACTGGGGTACAGACTTACCCCATAGCACAGCACCCTTAGCAGACTTACCCTACAGCACAGCACCCTTAGCAGACTTACCCTACAGCACAGCACCCTTAGCAGACTTACCCTACAGCACACCACCCTTAGCAGACTTATCCTACAGCACACCACCCTTAGCAGACTTACCCTACAGCACGGCACCCTTAGAAGACTTACCCTACCGCACGGCACCCTTAGAACCCTCAAACTTCACATTTTTTTTTCCTTGAGGAAGTAAATTCCTCCTACTCTCTCAGAAAGTCTTGTTCAGTTCAGTTCTATGTTCAGAGCTCATCTAAACATCCCGATGTACTCCAAATCTCCATTTTATGAGCAAGACTTGGGGAAGGGCTTGTCCTGGGTCAAAATTCCTCTCTATCAGTGAAACCAGACAAAAAGTAGTTTGCAGGACCGAAAGAGATGGACTAAGTATGCTCGCTGCTCTTGTGGAAAATACGAGTTCGGTTTTGATCATCTAGATGTAGGAGATCTGTTGACCTCTTCTGGCTTTTTTAGACGCATGCACGCATGCATAAAAAATTACAGGCTTTCAAAAAAGTACGTTGCCTCAAAAATACAATCGTGGGACAAAACAAGCATCACCATTCTTTGAGAGATAAACAATAAACAGGAAAGGGAAAGCCATGGCTTCCAAGAATGATCCAACTGAGGACGGAAAATTCCACTCAGGGTTAAGGCTTCAGGATGATTTTCTGTGGCTAGATGCTCCGTTCTCTCTAACCCACCTTCCAGGCCCCCGGGGATGCTGGCTCATGGTTGATACCCTCTGCTCTCTGAATTCATAGAGGAAACCTCCATTTGTTCAGCGTCTGAACCAGTTAGAGCCACTCTTCCCTATTTCAGAATAACGTGTTTATAGCCAAATAGTTCTATCAGCTCATTTCCTCCCGAGAGTCCCAGAAGCCCAACAGCCTTCCTTCATCTCAGCCCTTGTCTCTCATCTTCCGCCTAGGGCTTTCTGCTGATGTGGTTGAATTCACAAGCCTTGATCTCCATCTTCCCTTCTGAAAATATTTTTGCCACTCCTCCCCCTCTCAATATGGATGGGGTAGGAGCTTTCTAAACTTGCAAGGTCTAGTTTCTTGCCTGTCACACACTTTAAAAAATGTATTGCTCTTCAGTTATTTTTTTACCGCCAATAATGAGGAGAAAACAGGCCTCGGCACTACTGTCCATGATTCATTGCTTGGAAGTCGTGGTTTGGATCTGGAAGGTTCCCACAGGCTTGCGTTTTTAATATTGGTTCCCGGCTGTGACGAGCATAGGAGTCCCAGGTTCCACTCTGCTTCTTGTCCACTACCATGTGCAGACTGTCTACCACCCCTTCTACGTCTATGTTTTCTGCACCGTGATGTTTTGAAACCGTCAGCCAAAGTAAGCCTTCCTGCCCCTACCTGGTTTCTGTCTGGTGATTTGCCACAGTGAAGAAAAAGTAACAGAGAGGCAAATTCTGTTGTCCTTGCAACAATGTGCCTGTTCTTTCCCCTATTACAAGAGGTACCTCCTTCCTCCCAGGTCCCAATAAAACCCTCCTCGTTTCTATCTTACACACCAGAAGTACCTTGCCAGTCAAACCTCCAGCCCGTTTCTGTTCACAAAAGCATGTCTTTTTTTTCCCCTGAGGCAATAGACATTTTCTCTGATCCCTGCCCAGAATCTCCTGTACCATCTACGTTTCCAGCAACCTCTCCAAGGTGTTCTAGGCTTTTCTGCTGCACATCTCAAAGTTTCCCATCACTCACTTCCGAAGCTGCGTCTGCCTTTTCAGACATTTCGACAGCATCTGTCTTACTCAGTGGCTTACTTTCTAGACATGTTAGAACAAAGCGCCCTCAGCCACATGCTCTATAGACAGCCTATTCTCCATTGGGTTAGAGTCTGGAAGCCTGAGACACGGGATCAGTAGACTGAAGCTGAGGGGTATGAGTGACCTCTAATCTGGACCTCTATCCCAGCCTCTGCTGGGTTCAGATGATTTGTAGCACTCCTTCGCTAATAAGTGAAATAATGGGAAATTTCTGCTTTTATTGCCACACGGCATTCTCCCAATGTTTCCATCTCTTTTTCTACGGCAGTCTGTATTATAAAAATATTGGTCATATTGAGTTAGGACCCATCCTAATGATTTCGTTTTAATTGGCTCATTCTGTGTGAAAATCCCATTTCCAAATTAGGCTGAGTTCCAAGGTACTGGGGCGTTGTGACTTCAGCATGTCTTTTAGGTAAGCACATCAGTTCATTTATGTCTCTTACTAATAAATTATAAGCAGGACTTAATAGTAATTGAAGATCTCTAACACCCAATAAAGAAAACATAAGTAAGGGGTTAGTACTTATGTATTAACTATTCCATTAGCCTATACCAAATATTTTTCAATACTATACAAACTAATGGAATAGTTAATAAATATATGTCTTGTAATTGAAAACTAGCATGTTGCATAATATGAATGTTGGCAACAATCTATAGCACTGTGATCAGGACCTATATAACTTATTATGTAATCTACTCGTGTCACACAATAGATGTATCAGATTCTTTAAAATCTGGTATTCAATAGTAACTACATTGTTACGCATGACTACAATTTTTATCAAGCTTTATACATTCCACAACTGGGGAGGTACACAGGTAGATGAATTGTTGCGTTTAAAATTCCCAAAGGACTTGAATTCATTGTACGTAATTCTGTAAGAAGATCGGAGAATTGGAGAATTATTTTAAAAGTTATAGATGATTTCGTTTTCATTTGTTATGAAAGTCTGGCTTTTATTTTTAGTCAATTATAGATTTTATCCTGAGAAGTTATTCCAGAATCACTAGATTCCCAACTGACTTTTATACATAAAAATATTCAAAAAACAGTGTTCTAGACTCTGGAAGCAAAGAATACACCAAGAATGAGTTAGGTTTGTGAGTTGAAGAAAGAAGAGGAGGATGAGTAACAAAGCCAGAAGAAAAGCAGCAACATCTCAAGTCACCAGAAGGCCACGTGTACAAATCAGGCAGAGAAGAAATGTGGGGAAGGTACCTAGGTGGGGCAGGAGATGACAGTGTGGAGACAGGGTCCACCAAAGCAGATGTGACAGACAGGCACTAGCAAGAGGAACAGGAAGTATGAGACTGAAATGAGGCTGAGGAGAAGCCACTGTGGAGAGCATAACCGGAAAACTGGAATGGCTGGAGGTGTGTGTGTGTGTGTGTGTGTGTGTGTGTGTGTGTGTGTGTGTGTGTGTGTGTGTGTGTGTAGTGTAGATCATTTTAAATGAGGAAGAAAGGCTTTCTCAAAGAAAGCATGGGCTAGGGTGGGAAGGATGAGTTGTATTTCAAATGCATTGCATATCCACCAGAGATGTCTGTGATTGCAGTAAAATATACTTAAGATAAAATTTATGACCCTAACCATTTTGTGTACTGCTCCGAGGTATTAAATGCATTTATGTTGCCAGGCAACTATCACTGTCAACCATCTGTCTATGAACTCTTCTCATCTCTCAAGATCGAATCTTTGTGCTGTCGCAAACAAATTCCCCATCCCTTGCACCCACCCTTCTATTTTTGGAGATATGGTGATAAAATGTGTTTTACATTTTAAAACGTGACTCCAGGGGAGGTGGCAAGATGGGTAAGGGTGCCAGCATGAGAAACTTAAAGTGTCAATCCCCAGCCCTCAGGTAAAAATCTTGGCATGGGTGGATGTGTGGACTAGAACTCTAGCATTGTGGGGACAGAGAAATCACTGGGCATAAAGTCCAGTTGATGTGGCGAGCTTCAGGATCAGCAAGGGACCCTATCCCAAGGTATAAGGCAGAGATCAAGAGAGAAGGCATTAGGTGGTTTCAAGAATGGAAACAGGAAACCTGTTGGGAAAAATTACAAATGGGAACTGACTGTGGACGGGTTCTGGTTTGAGCAGAGGGTGGGGTGGACTGGGATTTTGCAGGAAGTCGGAAAGAAAGAGGTGGCAGGTTATGGTGAGTGTGGGGGAGGGGTGGTGGTCTACAGTGAGTGTGGGTGGTGTGTTGTAGTGAGTGTGGGGGAGGGGTGGTGGGTTACAGTGAGTGTGGGGGAGAACTGTCATTCTTTATATATATATCTAGTTTGTACTGCCTCTTAAACTTTCAGGTAGATATGGCTGTTAGGTGACTAAGTCTAGAGCTGAGGGGACATTAGGGTTCGGTAATTGAGGGAGATTATTTAGAGGAGGAATAATCCTCTGGACAGTCTCCTCTTACAGAAGTTGGGTTATGAGGATGGGGACCCCAGGGTAGCAAGCTTAGCTACCATCCCGTACCCATGGTCTGTTAGGACACTGCAGGAATGTAGCTCTGATCTGAGACACAGAGCAAAGCAAGCAACTTCCTTCTTTATATTTCACTTTATTAAAGGGACAAAATAAGTAGTTCTGATATGCCTCTCTTAAATCGCACGGTACCCAGTGTTAGCTGGTGGGAGTGGGTACGGCTTACAGAGGGGCTTCTGTCCTCTGTTGATGACATCTGTGTCTAACATGGATCTGGGATAAGAGGCATTCAGCAGTAAGGAGGGAGTACTAATACTCTGAAACTATTCAATACTTCTTATACTGAGGAGCACTTTATAGGAATGTAATTAAGGGAAGGGAAGGAGAGATACATAAACAACAACAACAAAAAGCTTCATGAAGCAGGTGACATGGCTCAGTGGGTGAAGTGCTTATCCCACAAGCAAGGAGACTTGAACTCCAGAACCCTCCTCATAAAGGGCCAGACTTCGTGTCTCTATGGGAAGTTAGGAGGCAGGGACCAGAGACTCCAGAAACTTGTGGGTTAGTCCCAGCACACCCAGAGGTAAGATAACGAGAGACCAAACCACAGACAAGGTTCAGGTGAGGATAATCCACAAGATATCCTCTGACCTCTCTACGCTGGCTTCACCGTCGCTCTGTACCTGCACTCACGCATACTCTGTCTTCTGTCTTAATTCAGGAAAGTAAGCATCCCTTTGATTTTCCTTGTCATAAAATACAGCGTGATATTTATTTCATATCTTAATTATTAGCTTACTAATTATTTGGGTTATTTCGGAAACCTCTCAACTGTTTGTTAGAGAAAGGAATTCTGTTTGTTTTTTTTTTCTGCATATTGTTACTTTTTGCCATGCTCAAACATTTGGGAAATGGAAATAGGGAAGCAGTGAACTTCTTAGAAAAAGCTATAGATGAATGAAAGCAGAACTACAAAATTAGCAAAATGTAACAGGAACTGTTGACGGGCCGTGATGTTGCTGTTGCTTATATATATTTTTTTCTCCTTTGCTAGGCGACCTGTTCTGGTGATGTGTGTCGTGCTCACGACCCTTCCCAGCTTCAGCTTCTCCATCGCAGTGACCGAGGTATGCAATTTTGATTTCTTCTGCTGCAGGAGTATGAGATCTTAAAACGGCATGGTTTTGAATTTCAAGAGAATAGCATACCCAAGTCATCTTCTGTGGTTTACTTTACTCCAATCTTTTTCCAAAATAATATATGTGAACACACACACACACACCACACACACACACACACACACACACACACACACACACACACCTTATTGTAAGATAATTGTTACTTCCATGGTTTAAGGGATAGTCTGGCACTCAGCTTTTAAAACACATTACTTCTGTGCTCGTGTATGTGATACACGATGCGAAGTCAGAAGGAGTAAAGGATGGCAGTTGATCTACATTCTTACCCACTTACCTATGCTAAGGCTCCCATTGATAAATACTTCCCACATGTTAACTGTGTCGATGGCCTTTTGTTCTGATGAAACATGAGTTCAAAAGGTTTCCAGCAGACAACCAGACCATAGGTCAAGACTAATAGTCAAGGTCCACAGGTCGAAAGACCCTTACTTTCCGTAGAAGTCAGGAAAGGCCTTACCAATGATGTCATTAGCTTGCAAGATACTGGGATAGAGAACACCAACACTTGTGGGGAGGGGCAAGGGAGGCGGTCCCAAGAGTTCTCATTTCAGTTCATAAAGTCATACTGGGATGTGGTAGCTTTTTCCTTATTATTTCCTAAGACGTCTCACTCATTGTATAAATGTCCCCTCACATAATGTTCTTGTTTTATTAAATTTACATCAAGAGAAACCCCATTTGAAGCACAACTGTATCGTATTAACAGAGTGCCACAAAACTGATCCCTATGCAAACAAACTCAGGTCACGAAATGCAGCCTGAACTGCTCCACCCCGACTGGCTTGGCCAGCCAGACCTCCCTTTCCTTCCTCCCTTCACCAGGACATTTACCACAGAGTCATTTACCTACTTTTGAATTTTCTGCCAGGGGAAGTCAAATTACGACTACTTACTGATTCCATAGTGGTGTATGCCTCCTACTTTATTCAAAAGTATGGTGTGAGGCTCATTCACGTGTTTATTAGTTCACTTATTTCCACTGCTACAGATACAAGGGTCTCATCTCGAAGCTATTGTAGTTCATTTGGTTTTTGAGCCTTGGTGGGCACTAAGCGTATACCTTATCTCCGAGCTACACCAGCCCAGCCTGATGTGCAGCTTATGTTTTAGTTGAACACTTCTGTTTGGCTGTTGCTGTTGCTGCATCGAAGAGGACGGAACCTGGGGCCTTGCACACTTGAGGCGAGGGCTCTATTACTCAGCCATCTCCTCAGGCCAGTCAGTTCTGTTCTTGAAGACACATTCATTTTTGCCATTTCAGGCTCACGTTGCTGGGAACTAGGTCAAACATTTTTACAGATGCGCCATGCAACAGTTGATTTAACACGCAGGAGAAGAGTAGATGGGTTATGTATTATACGATATCCGACCAGTTGATCATGTCAAGCGAGTATCAAGGGAGACTGTGCCGACGTCCGCGTGCTGACTCCAGGAGCAGAGAATGGATGATCCCTAGGCTTCCCGTTCTTCACCACGCCCTGCCTTTAGTCTTTAGTTCTTTCGAGGGACATTGTTTTGAGACCCGTTGAACTTTGGGATTTTATCTTTTTTCAAGTTAGCAAGGTTACACATCTTTTCATGCTTGTTCATTCACCTCTGCCTGTCTTTTAGAATTGATTTACAGAGTGAGCAGATTATGTTTATGTATTTAGAAAACACACACACACACACACATGCACACACACATGCACACACACACACCACATACACACACACCACACACACACACACACCACACACACCACACACACACACACCACACGCACACACACATGCACACACACACACACCACATACACACACACCACACACACACCACACACACACCACACACACACACACCACACACACTCAAACACACACACACCACACACACACCCACACACACACCACATACACACCCACACACACACCACACACACACCACACACACACCATACACACCACACACACACACATACACACACATCACACATACCACACACACACCACACACACACCACACACACTCAAACACACACACACCACACACACACCATACACACCACACACACACACATACACACACACACCACACACACACACATACACACACACATCACACATACCACACACACACACACCACACACACCACACACACTCAAACACACACACACCACACACACACCACACACACACCACGCACACACCACACACACACACACCACACACACCACACACGCACACACCACACACACACACACACACACCACACACACACATACACACCCCAATAATTAAAAAGAGACCATTTGACAGAGAAGGTGGAGGGTAGGTAATGTGGAAGACTTATGAGGGAGGAGAGGGAAGATGAAATGGTGTAATTATATTATAATCTCAAAAATAAAAGAATTATTTAAAAATGGTACGAAAGTGCTGTCTACATGTTCAAATTACAACCCCTTTATGATGTATCTACGGTAAATATGTTCATCGTGGGACTTGCCTTCGCAGTTTTACTGGTGTCATTTGATGAAAAGGTTTTGTTTGTTTTACTTAAGGAGTCTGATTTGCCAACTCTCTCATCTGTGCAAATGCTTCCAGTGAGTGGGCTGAGGTGACTTTTGAATCTAAAGTGCAAATTCCTAAAGATCTCATCTCGTCTTCTGGAAAATGTGTTTTTCTCCTCCTCCTCTTCCTCCTCCTCTTGCTCCTTTTCTTCTTCCTCCTCTTCCTCTTCCTCCTCTTTTTCCTCTTCCTCACCTTCCTCTTCCTCCTCTTCTTCCTCTTCCTCACCTTCCTCTTCCTCCTCCTCCTCTTCTTCCTCTTCCTCACCTTCCTCTTCCTCCTCCTCTTCCTCTTCCTCACCTTCCTCTTCCTCCTCCTCTTCTTTTGCTTCTTCGTCTTTGGACGCACAGTCCAGCTTTAATGAAATGTTATGTGGTGTAGGGATGGGATGGGATGGGTCAAGTTTTGTTTTTGTTTTTGTTTTTGTTTTTGTTTTTGTTTTCCCAAGGAGCTGAGCCCAGTCCTTTGTCCCTTGTCTGTTTCCATAGAGTCCTCTTTTAGCCAGGTGCTCATGTGAGTCACCTGTCCTTTAAGCTCTGTGTTCATGTGAGTGACCTGTCCCCATACTTCCGGTTTTATCACTTTGCCTGTCTGTTCTGTGCTCATTCACACCACACAGCTTATTCTTGTGGCTTTATCTTATAAACGCATTCTATAGACGCAGAATATCAAATTGCTCTAGCCTCTCTTCTACAATGTTTTGCCCTTTTATTTCCACACTCTTTTTAGAATGAGCATTATAATTGACATGCTGACTGAAGTTTTATCTTTTAAAACAGTTTTTATTTTTTTTGTTGTCATTAGTAATTAAAAAAGAATAAATCTCTTTGGGAGCATTTGTTTCATATATAGTGACATAGTCTATGAGAATGATGTTTAATTTTTCATTCTTAAATACTATTTATTACTTTCTCTTGATTTATTAGGAGTTCTAAGATATCCAGGACAAGCTGGTTAGAACTGGTCATGAGAACATCTTTGTCTTGTCTTTGAGAGGAAGCTTCCAATATTCCACCATGAATATGATGCATGCTGTATTTTGTTTGGTCTGTTCTTTATAGAAACCATAAGCAGATGAAGAAGAAAGCTAGGCTGAGCTTACCTGGGGCTGCCAGAGCTCTGCTTAGCGTGGAAATTGGAAGGAATGGCCCATTTCACTTTTACTGTACACACACACACACACACACACACACACACACACACACACAGACTCGCACTGATACATACTCACGCACATAAACATACAATGATACATATATTCAGATACACACTTACACATATACAGATATACACATAAATATATACAGACATGGACATACATACACACAGAGATGAGCAACACACACAGATATACAGACACAGATACATACTGACATAGACACAGACAGACAGACAGACACAGACACACACAGAGACAGACAGACAGACAGACAGACAGACAGACACCAGAAATGAGGATCAAATTAAATCCAGGGCCTCATATCTGCCAGGCAAATGCTCTACCAATGAACTACATACGCAGCCTTTTATTATTATATTTTTGGCATTCATTTAGGGGGCTCTATTTTAAATAAAACCTTGTGTTAATCTTCATTACATATTTAGAAATGGTTCAAAGACTTGTGGTTGAAACCTGAGAAACTAAAACCAGGGCTTTGAAATTTTCAGTGAACATATTTATGCTAAGTTTAGCACTGTCTGCAAATTATTGACGGAGTTTAGAATAAACAAAGCAAACTGATCAAATGTGCTTCTGTGGCTTTCTGGAAACAGGTTCAAAAGAACATCAACGGCTCGGCTAATTTGCTGTCTGATTCCTTACCTGATCTGCCAGTATCTCTGGTTCTGTTGTCCCTGATCGTGGTTGACATTATTGAAAAACTCAGGATATATCCTCTCAGAGGGAGTCAAATGGGTAAGTGTTCTTTCAAATATCAATACTAAATTTTTTATTTATCTTTTATCTTTTCTGGTATTCTGTTGCTTGATAAAAAGTATGACAGTGTTTCTTTTTTATTAATTATTTTATTTATTTACATTTCAAATGTTGTCCCTCTTCTCGGTCTTCCTTATGCAAATTCCCACCCCTTTTCCCTCCCTTTTGCCTCTAAGAGGGTGCTCCTCCACCCAGTCACTCCTTCCTTACTCCTCTAGCATCCCCCGTTGCTGGGGCCTCCACAGGACTAAGTGCCTCTCCTACCATTGATACCAGATAAGGCCACCCTCTGTTACATATGTAGCTGGAGCCATGGACCCATCCATGTATACGCTTTAGTTGATGGTTTAGCCCCTTAGAGTCCTAAGGGGTTTGCTTAGATGATATTGAGTTTTTTGTTTTGTTTTGTTTTTCCCTATAGGGTTGCAAATTCTTTCAGTTGTTTCAGTCATTTTCCTAACTCTTCTATGGGGGTCCCCAGGCTCAGTCCGATGGTTGGCTGTGGGTATTTGCATCTGTCTTAGTCAGGTGCTGGCAGAGCTTCTCAGAGGACAAACATTCTAGGATGCTATCTGCAAGTGCTTCTTGGCATCAGCAACAGTGTCAGGGTTTGGTGTCTGAGGATGGGTTGGGTCCCAAGATGGGGCAGTCTCTGGATGGCCTTTCCTTCAGACTCTGCTCCCTTTGTGTGTGTGTGGGGGGGGGGTTCCCTATGTTTCCTTTAGACAGGAACAATTCTGGGTTGAAATTTTTGAAATGGTGGGTGTCGTCATCCCTCCACTGGGAGCCATGTCTGTCTACTGGAGATGGTCCCTTCAACTTCTTTCTCCCTGCTGTTGGGTATTTCAGCTAAGGTCATCTCCATTCAGTCCTAGGAACAGTGGTGGGTGGGAACCGGGTGGGGGGGACCTCTAGAAAGTCCCAGATGCCAGGGATGCAAGAGATAGTGTTTTTTTAATCACTGAGAACCTTGAAAATTAAGATACCTAGACATAAAAATTTTTAAAAAAATTGATACCAGTCATTATTATTTATATTTTGGTAATGCCTATAAAAATAAAATAAAATACCTAATACTAATTACTTAATTTAATATTTAATACCAGTAAAGCTTAATGTGTACTCTAGCAAGAAAACATTATTGACATGTTATTTTTGAAATGTTCTTAAATTCTTAAATTTAGAAGGATTATATAGTTTGGGGCCCTGTTTAGTGGCACACAGCTGTGTTCTTGCTGAGATGGGAGGACCAGGAGTTGGAAGTCAATCTGAATTACATAGCCAGACTCTGTCTCAAAAAATAAAGGAACAAAATGAAAGGAACAAAAAGTCATTTCATTTGAAGACCTTTGGTACAAGAATCAGTGTAACAACTACACATCCTACTTATGACTTGGAGAATTGCATACTTTAAATTATGAATTATTTAAAAAGCCAAAATTCACATTAGTAAAGAAGAGACAAACCACTTTCCTAGAAAGTTGAAATTAAGTATAGGCTGACCTCTAAAATGTATATCATGAGTTGAGTACTTTCTTTGTCCAGACATAAATTCTTTCCAGTTCCATTTAGTTCCCTGTGCTAATTTTGATTGACATGCTGTATTTTAAGAATACAATTGTGGGGGTTGGGGATTTAGCTCAGTGGTAGAGCGCTTGCCTAGGAAGCGCAAGGCCCTGGGTTCGGTCCCCAGCTCCGAAAAAAAGAATCAAAAAAAAAAAAAAGAATACAATTATGTTGGGTGTGTACTTGAAATATGCAGCCATTGGGAGATCACTCCTGACAGGTGGATGAAGGAGGTTTCAGAGTGGCAAGGGTAACAGCCAGAGACAGTCAGCCATGCGCCACACAACACCCTTGTGCAGTCACCATTCCTCTAGAGATGGCAAGGAAGTCTGTCCCATAGGCCACCAGGAAAGCAGAGCCTTTCATTTTACATTTTATCTTTACGTGGGAGATCACATGCCATTATGTCCAACACCACACAGGTGACAATTCAATGACAGTCCCAGGACCACCCCCTGAGGGAAAAATCTCCCCCAACTCCATCTTCTCTTGAATGCCAAGCCTCTCTATTCTAACTATGTGGGACTCTTTACCTTTCTCTCTGTTTCTAGCCCCCCTGGAATCTGCTTTTAAATTGTTCTGTTCTTGATGACTGCGTTTTACATGTCCATGTAAATTTTTTGTCCAAATGACAGTTATGTATTTAGAAAAAGTGCACATATTTATGCATAAAGTACATTATGTATTTCTATATGAATTAAATATAAATAATTTATATGAATAATATATACTTTTTATATTGTGTGATTATATAATATAAATATATAATATCATATATCAATATTTTATACATTATATATCATTATTCATATATTATATATCAACTATGTTAATAATATATAATATAATATTATATTACTGATATAAATATAATATAATATATACAATATATATTATTAATATGCTTAAGGTATAATATATAACATCAGCATGCAACATATAACACATAACAATATACAGCATAATATATTAATATATTACATATAATATAGTACCTATTACAAATTGTATAAAATAATATGTAATACATAATACATTATTATATAATAAATATATAATATAGAATATATTTTATATTATGTTATATAACATGTAATATACAATATATTTTATTATACTATGTAATTATATTAATATTATATTCATTGATATATTATAAGAATATTATATTTTTAATATATAAGAATATACAATATTACATCATAAAAGTAGTTAATGACAGTTAATTGTCTATAGTGATGATTGGATACTAAGTAAAGGCTTCCGAAGCAGCCAGTCTTTGAAGAGGATTAGAAAAGAGTGAAGCCCTGCTGCTTCTTAGTTGAGACATGCCCTCCAGTCCTTTCTGCCCTAACAGAGGGTGTGGTGGGTTAACTGACACAGACTACAATGTGTGTCACATACTACAATAACTCTTCCAGTCAATAACAAAATGACACTTTAAAAGCTAGAACTGGTCCAAAATACCTTTGTAAATATTAATGTTACAAATACTCAGTTTTTATGTAAATCTTGAACTCAGATCTCTACCCTCATTTTAGCATGCACAATTATGTGTCTTTTGAGTCTACCATATATCCACATTTGTCCTCTATAACTTGTCGATTAAACACTTTGGTTTTACAAATCATTTTTAAAGACAGTCTAGCTGTGTAGTCCAGGCTGATCTTTAGCTCAGAGAATCCTCTTGTTTCTACTATCTGAGAGCTTGAGTTACAGGTGGGACCAGTGGGCACGGAGGTGTACAATGATAGGACAGCATGGCTTCTGAGTGCAGGGTCTCATGTACAGTGAAACTACGTGGGAACAGCCTGCTGGTACATGGATCTCCGTGGTATGATAATTTCTCAGATATTGTAGTATCTACTGTTGACTTTTCATTTCTGTCTGAGGCTGGCCCGCTGAGTCTCCTATAAATGAGTCCCGCTGAGTCTCCTATAAATGAGTAGACTTCTCCACCGTGTTGCTATTGCTTCCACTTTAAGAGACTCCTCAGGCTGACTTTTGTGCTCTTACTTGTGGCTCCAGAGAGTTGAACATTCACCACTTTCTGCTTTCAACTGCCATTTTGTTCTTGCTCCCATTTCAAAAGCCTCCTGTTTGTTGGTTCAGACTGTCCCGAAATTCCCACTTGAACCATAGTTGTCTTTGGTGTGTGGTTGCCCACCGTGCTCAGCTCCAAACAGTTAGCCCTGTCTTTAGTGTCTGGAATCTTCCCGGGTGTGCTCTCTGGACTTTAGGTGGTTCGTGTCCTTTTTTGATAGCTGGAAAGCTGACTTCCTTCCACTGGGACTTACTTTTCTGGACAAGGTGCAAACAGAAGATTGGAAGTTTTGTTTGGAAATAAGTCCTTTAACTCCAGAATGTACAGGCTCTAACATGTTGCCTGGGCTTCAGGGACTTCAAGGAATGTCCATTATCCTCCAGTAGACAACATAGTGTCCCCTCCTACCAATAGACCTGGAGCTGAGTCTAGTAGAGTTAGAGTCCTTTCCAGACAATCTTCCCTAGATGACTCATAGGCTCTCCTTACTTCAGGTTTTATAATAGATATCCCATTGGCTGAATCCCAGTGATGTCCACCATCGACTCCTCCTACTGCCTCTGTCAGGATTTCTAAACCACACAGAAACAGGAGACACGCGAATTATCATAAGAATAAACATAAGAATATCAGTGGCTCGGTGGGAGTTCTCAGTCCTAGCAGCAGAACTCAGTGAAGTAGTGTTTGTAGCCCAGGTTGGACCCAATGTTACAAATGTTAAGACTCTATTAATAAAAGTTCTGTAGGGTCTCTGTGCAAAATAGTATATTGAGCTTCAGGTTGAATAACAGAAATGCTCATATTATCTTAGGTGTTAGAGGTCAGCAGAGACTAAAGGAGAGGCCTGAGTTTTGCAAGGCTTTGTAGGTGAACATGGAGAGGAAACATTCTCCATTGAGCAAGCTTGGACTGCAAGGAAGTCAAGTGTGTATGTAACCTGTGGGTGTGTTCCAGAAGTGGAAGTAGCTTGGTTGGGTGTCACACCATCAGTCAACAAACCTTGCAGGAACAGAAATTGCCTCCTTAAAACCATCTATGCCTGGTTTGTCAATGTGTCACTTTGAAAACTTGCAAAACAGCTTCGAGAGTTTCAGTGCAAACTCAGAGGGAGAGGACTTGGAGAAGGAAGTGAAGGAGGCTTAATTAGATCAAAGGTCGCAGTCCCTTATTCCAAAGGACAATACGGGCTTTTGTTCAGATGTTTCCTATGAAGTTCTGTCTGGAGACAACAGCAGGGTTTTTCTCCAGATGCTTGAGGACCACTAATCCAGAAGCTCATTTAGAACTGTCGACTGCCTCCTCTTGGCCAGCTAACTGAAGTAGCTGAGGCTCTCTATAGACCTGGCTCTCTGGGAAGCGTGGCTCTATAGGCAAACAGGCTATCTGAAGGCAGAAGAAACCCCACACAAAGCCTAATCATAGCTCCTGCTGCTCAGAACCAACCCAGCCCTGTTTTGCAAGTTTTCAAAGTGACACATTGACAAACAAGCCCATCCTGATGCTACGCAGAGGGTTGGCCCGCAATCTTCTTGTAATCCACACAACTTTTTCATTGCTCTATTTTGAACCCTTTCATTTTTGAATGTTTAATTTTTACAGAACAATAATATTCATTTAAAGACATTGTAAAACAGAGGTGTTAAAAAAGGAAAAAAAATTGTAGCCTGGTCTACAGAGCTAGTTCCAGGACAGCCAGGGCTACATAAAAAAAAATCCTGTCTCAAGAAAAACAAAAAACAAACAAACAAAAATTAAACAAAATTAGGAAAAAAAACTATAATTCCATAAGCTAGAAATGTATAATTGATGGGACCTTGTTACATACTCAGTTAAAAGAAGTTACTTTGTGATACAGTGTATACTGGACTTGTTCTTGTTATTTTATCTACTATACCACCATTTTTATTGATCAGATGCTATCCCAATATATTAATGACTCACGATACATTTAACCTATTTCTGGCACCTAGATTTGTGTGATTTATTATTTAATTTTTTTCTATTATTGTTGTTGGATAGGACAGGGGTATGAGAAGAGCAAGTCAAGCAATTCCTTGAATCAGGAAGGAGAGACACATTAAGGGCGGAGTACGCATATTATACAGAGCAGGTAGTCTCTTTTAAAGTGACTCTGCCACTGTCTGTGGGAATTAGAAGCTACTCGGTGAGGTGAATGGCTGAGGAGCTGAGAATGGAAAGAGTTAACTACCTCTGGACTGTGGTCTGGAGATAACAAGAGGATGAGTGCAGAGTGTCCTCAGAAGACCCAAAGCGTCCGCTCATGCCCAGACTCCTTGGCAACCATGTTACCACCCAGGCTCCTTGGCAACCATGTTGCCAGAAGACAGTGACTACTACTGGCTGGATACTTGCACGGAACTAGAGAAGGGAATGGGAAGCCGGTGTGGTGCGTGGCAATAGCAGCTGGACTGCATTAGAGCCTCCAGCATAGGCGAGGGCTTGCTGGAGATGAGGTCAGCGGGCTATTTGAGTGGAAAACCTCAGCACTCTGTGGCGCAGAGATGCCAGGTATGATGTTGGCAGCGTGAGGTTTTCAGATAAATCTGCTCACAAGGGCCCTGGTCCAACTCCTGTGGTGTCATCTCTTTAGCTCTCAGTCCTGGACCAAGCCCTGCAGGGACCTCAGTAACTCGGGTGAATATTTTTTTGCTTGCTTTCTTTTCTTTTAATCAATCTTTTGAAATTATGTTTTTAAGAATGTATTCTTTCACTCACTACACCCTGACAGCAGTTCCCGCTCCTTCTGCTCCTCCCAGTCCCATCCTGTCCCTCCACCTCCCCTTAAGTAACTCATAGTCCTAGGCCGGGCATTGAAGAGACCGTGGGGCCACAGGAGAGTGTTTCTTTAGGACAAATGCTCCCGTGTCAATTTCTCACTCGAGGTCCACATAAATTTGTAAGACTTTTCATATATGTAGCCAAGGATTGGCATCACTCCAAATGCTCTGACTCAGTTCCTAAGCACGCACGCGCACACGCACACACACACACACACACACTAAAATACATGCCACATGCACATGTATACCCCCACACCACACACACACACACACGCACTACAATACATGCCACATGCACATGTATACCCCCACACCACACACACACACTACAATACATGCCACATGCACATGTATACCCACACACCACACACACACACACACACTACAATACATGCCACATGCACATGTATACCCCACCACCACACACACATACTACAATACATACCACACACACATATATACCCCCCACACCACACACACACATTACAATACATACCACACACACACATATACCCCCCACACCACACTCACACACACACACACTACAATACATGCCACACGCACATGTATACCCCCCACCACACACACACACAAATACACACATTGCACAAACATACCACACACAGATACACATACTATACACACACACATGCACACACATTACAATACATACCACACACACATATATACCCCCCCACCACACACACACAATTGCACACGCATACCACACTAGACACACATACTATACACACACACATGCACACTCCCCACCACACACACATACAAATGCATGCACACACACCCCACACACAAGCACACATTACATACACACCACACACAGACACGCTATATATACATTCCACACACACATACATGTATACTCCCACACACACACACATTACACACACATGCCATATGCATACACACATGTACACCTCCCCATACCACACATACATACAAATGAACTTACACACATACCACACAAACATACATTATTAAAGCACAACACACAGACACATACTACACACACATACCACATACACACACACACACACGTACACCCCCTACCACATACACACACACTCCACACCACAAACACATACAAATCCATGCAGACCACGCACACACACGCACGCACACACACACACACACACACACACACACTCCTTCTCAACCATGACTTTTATTCTAATTTATTTTTTACCGATTTCAGAGGCAAAAAAGTATCACATGGCTGTCAGACCTTACATTTGCAAACATCTTGGTTGTGTTTGAAATGGTCACATTTCATTGGTAACTTTCAGTTTTTTAATAATGGCATATCACCGTCTTTGAGGTTTTGTGTCCTGGGTGGCTATGAATCCCATGAAGGTCAGGGAGGCTAAGCTCTGCCGGCCATAGCTGCAGCATCAACGTTGCCATTTCTTTGCCTCTCAGTTTGCTATGATGCTTTAGAGAGAAAGAATTTAACTTTTTCATACTTCAAGCTACCACTATATCCTTATGGGTTTGGCCTTTTACATTATGCTTAAAAGTCTTCTTTTTCTGTAAATAAAAAAATTCTTTTTTTAAATAAAATCTGATGAAAAAAAGTTGAAACTGGGGTTGGGGGAAGGTATGGTGGCCACCCCTGCAATCCTAGCACTCTACAGGCTCAGGCAAGAGAGTCCTGGGTTCTGTGCCAGTCTGGGCTACATGGTAAGAGCCTGTTTCAAAGCCAAACCAAACTGAGCCGAACAAGCAAAAAATTGAATTCTGAATAGTATAAAAGCTTGCTAGTTCATAAATG
This sequence comes from Rattus norvegicus, assembly GCF_021556685.1. NCBI lineage: Eukaryota > Metazoa > Chordata > Mammalia > Rodentia > Muridae > Rattus > Rattus norvegicus. The sequence goes on from NC_141550.1 coordinate 84,005,558, forward strand.
ATTAATAAATTAAGATAATAACACTAATTTACTTGACTCAGTAGAAGTTTTTGATTTATAACTCTCTTGTATTTCTATTCCTCTCTAATGGCTTATGGCATTTAAAAAGCACTTACAGGAATCGGGGAGATAGCCCAGTAGGTAAGAATGTTTGCTGCTTAAGCATGCGGATATGAGTTCAAATCCTCAGCACCCACACAAAGAGCTGGTCACGTGCGTTCAACCTCAGTTCTGGGGCTTGGGAAGGCTCCTCATGCATGTCTAACTACAGTGCTGTATGTACCATGTGAAGCTTACTGGCTGCCAGCCTAGCTCCAGGTTCAGTGAGAAACTCTAGCAGGGAGCACTTAGGCAGAGTGTACAAGATCCTCAACCTCCTCCTCTGTTCTCTGCGTGCATGAGCTCGGAGCATGCATTCACACACACGTGTACATATCACACACACAGTGAAAAATTAAAGTCGATCGCTTAGTGGTGTCTACTAAAGATTTAAGAGCCAAGTACAGTCCTAAACTAGACTCTAAATGTATCTTGTCCTAAACATGACTGAACTAGAACTTCTGGGTCTAGACTCAGACAACATATTGGTTGTTAACCAGAAAACCTCACTGGATGAACCGTAGTTTGAGTCTTGAGTGAAAAGTAGTGGTTCTTACTCACCGCTGTGTACTAGAATCAAAGAACGGGTCCTGTGTTTTTGGAAATGCAGGCTACATCCAAAGATAGCTAATGTGTATTTTGAGCAGTAGGGCCCTCACACTTGTGGTTTTGATAGAGATTATGAATTCTTTTATCATTTAACATTCATACGCAGCACCAGTAATTTTAAGAGATCCCTACGTGATTTTCGATCGTGAGAACAAGGAGAGGAAATGGAGAGAAATAGATCAGGGATAACCGACAACTTACGATGTTCACAACGTCATCCTGAAACGGGATGTACACTTAGTGTGGAGAGCCACAGAGATGGTTGGAAGGAGAGTGTGCAGATAGGAAAACTCCGGGTCTATACTGGGGGTGGGGTGGGGGGCAGGGATGAGGCAGGCAAGAGACAGGGTAACTCCGCTCATTGGCTGTAGAAAAGGTAGAGGGGCAGCATTGACCTCCGTTCAGCAGTGTATGGAGATGGGGAGGAAGGAAAAAAAGGAACCATTCCTCTGGGCTCTTGTCTTTCTGACCATGTCTCATCAAAATGTAACTCCTGTCTCCTCCTCTACACTGTTCTCTCCCTCTTCATCCTTCTGTGCTAAAGAGTGAGCGCCTGTGTGTATACATACTAATCACATGCTCTCCCACAAAACCAAACCCCCAGCCCCCGTGCATATGTACTTCAATGAATGGCAATGGTGATACATGCAGAACTTTTAAATTATTTGAGCTGAGCCAGAAGCCACCTGATAACACAGACACGAGGTCTTGAAAGTCAAAGCACTAGCAGAGCCCCTTCAAACTATGCATACATGTTGCATGCTGTGCTCCCAGCAATTGGGTAGTGGGGCAGGAAAAGAGGCAGCATAAAGTCAACCCAGAGTACATACTGAAACAAGAAAATAAAGTCACCCTAAATGGTGTTTATCAAACCCCTCCCCTCAAGGCTCAAGGGTCTGAGCCAAAAAGGCATAAAGGTTCTAGGGGCCAGAGATGGCCGATGACTCCAAGGAAACAGCTTCTTCTAAACACAACAGGGATGATGCCTTTATGAATCCACAGAGACTGTGACAACGTGCGTGAGACCTGCACAGGTGCAAACCAGACAAAATCCCCAAACTGGGAAGAAAAGGCAGGCACCGAGCGCCATCCTTAACTGAAAACTTTTTGCAATGCTTACTCTTGGCCAAAGTGTTTTCTCCAGAGGGCCGCCATTGACTACATCAACAACAGCTGAGGGCAGGCCCCATGCCTAGGAGTAACCACCCAACACTGAACCGACTCTGTGTGTGTGT